>NC_067138.1:82678632-82851132 GCF_903995435.1 Acomys russatus
AAATGAAGAAACAACATACCCAAATTTGTGGGATACATTGAAAGCAGTGCTAAGAGGAAAATTCATAGCACTAAGTGCCTTTAAAAAGAAATTGGAAACATCGCACATAAGCATCTTAACAACACAACTGGAAACCCTAGAAAAAAAAGAAGCAGAAACACCCAAGAGGAGTAGACGCCTGGAAATAATCAAACTCAGGGCTGAAATTAACAAATTAGAAACTAAGAAAACAGTCCAAAGAATCAACAAAACCAAAAGCTGGTTCTTTGAGAAAATCAACAAGATAGACAGACCATTAGCCAAACTAACTAAAAGGCAGAGAGACAGTATTGAAATCAACAAAATCAGAAATGAAAAGGGAGACATAACAACAGACACTGAAGAAATTCAAAGAATCATAAGATCCTACTTTGAAGGCATATACGCCACAAAATTTGAAAATCTAAGGGAAATGGATGATTTTCTTGATCAAGTTCACTTGCCAAAGTTGAATGAAGAACAGATAAACAAGTTAAATAGTCCCATTTCCTCTACAGAAATAGAAGCAATCATCGATGGTCTCCCAACCAAAAAAAGCCCAGGGCCAGATGGTTTCAGTGCAGAATTCTACCAGACCTTTAAGGGCGAGCTAATACCGATACTCTTCAAGCTACTCCAAAAGATAGAAATGGATGGAAAATTACCAAATTCATTCTATGAGGCCATAGTCTCATTGATACCTAAACCTCACAAAGACTCAACAAAGAAAGAGAATTTCAGACCAATTTCTCTTATGAACATAGATGCAAAAATACTAAATAAAATACTTGCAAAACGAATACAGGAGCACATCAAAGATATCATTTATCATGACCAAGTAGGCTTCATTCCAGGCATGCAGGGATGGTTTAATATACGGAAATCCATCAATGTAATCCACCATATAAACAAACTGAAAATAAAAAACCACATGATTATCTCCTTGGATGCAGAGAAAGCATTTGATAAAATTCAACACCCATTCATGTTTAAAGTTTTAGAGAGATCGGGGATACAAGGCACTTTTCTCAACATAATAAAGGCTATATACAGCAAGCCAATAGCCAAAATCAAAGTAAATGGTGAGATACTCAAGGAAATTCCTCTCAAATCGGGAACAAGGCAAGGCTGCCCACTCTCTCCATATCTCTTCAATATAGTACTCGAAGTTCTAGCCAGAGCAATAAGACAACAAAAGGAGATCAAGGGTATCCAAATGGGAAAGGAGGAAGTCAAATTATCCCTCTTTGCAGATGATATGATAGTGTACATAAGTGACCCTCAAAACTCCACCAGAGAACTCCTAAAGCTGATAAACACCTTCAGCAAATTGGCTGGATACAAAATTAACTCAAAAAAGTCTGTAGCCTTCCTATACACAAATGACAAGCTTGCAGAGGAAGAAATTAGGAAAACCACACCCTTCACATTAGCCACAAGCAATATAAAATATCTAGGAGTTACCCTAACTAAGCAAGTGAAGGACTTGTATGAAAAAAATTTCAAAACTCTGAAGAAAGAGATTGAAGATGACCTGAGAAGATGGCGTGATCTTCCTTGCTCATGGATCGGGAGAATTAACATAGTAAAAATGGCCATCCTACCAAAAGCAATCTACAGATTCAATGCAATCCCTATCAAAATAACTACACAATTTTTTAAAGACATTGAAAGTTCAATTCTGAACTTCATATGGAAAAACAAAAAACCCAGAATAGCTAAAACAATCTTGTACAATAAAAGATGCTCCGGAGGAATCTCCATACCTGATCTCAAACTGTACTATAAAGCAATAGTAATTAAAACAGCATGGTACTGGCACAGCAACAGGCTGGTTGATCAGTGGAATCGAATCGAAGACCCAGATATGAATCCACACACATATGGTCACTTGATTTTTGACAAAGAAGCCAAATCCATTCAATGGAAAAAGGATAGCATCTTCAACAAATGGTGCTGGTCTAACTGGAGGTCTATGTGTAAAAAAATGAAACTGGACCCATATTTGTCACCTTGCACAAAACTCAAATCCAAGTGGATTAAAGACCTCAACATAAAACCAGAGACACTAAGCCACTTAGAAGAAAAAGTGGGAAAGAGCCTGGAACATATTGGCACAGGAGACAACTTCCTGAACAGAACACCAACGGCCCAGGCCTTAATGTCAACCATTAATAAATGGGACCTCATGAGGCTGAGAAGCTTCTGTAAGGCAGGAGACACTGTCAAGAGAACAAAGCGACAGCCTACAGACTGGGAAAAAATCTTCACCAACCCTACATCTGACAAAGGTCTAATATCCAAAATATATAAAGAACTCAAGAAATTAAACACCACCAAACCGAATAACCCAATTGAGAAATGGGGCTTGGAACTAAACAGAGAATTCTCAACAGAGGAGTATCAAATGGCTGAGAAACACTTAAAGAAATGCTCAACCTCCTTAGTCATCAGGGAAATGCAAATCAAAACAACTCTGAGATTCCATCTTACACCCATCAGAATGGCTAAGATCAAAAATTCAAGCGACACCACATGCTGGCGAGGATGTGGGGAGAGAGGAACACTCCTTCATTGCTGGTGGGAATGCAAACTAGTACAGCCACTTTGGAAATCTACCTGGTGCTATCTCAGAAAAATGGGAATAGGGCTTCCTCAAGACCCAGCTATTCCACTCCTTGGAATATGCCCAGAAGATGCTCCAGCACACAACAAGAAAATTTGCTCAACCATGTTCATAGCAGCCTTATTCATAATACCCAAAACATGGAAACAGCCTAAGTGTCCCTCAGTAGAAGAGTGGATAAAGAAACTGTGGTACATATACACTATGGAATACTACTCAGCTATTAAAAACAAGGAATTCCCGAAATTTGTGGATAAATGGATTGAGCTAGAAATGATCATAATGAGTGAGTTAACCCAGAAGCAGAAAGAATCAAATGGTATATACTCACTTATATCTGCATACTAGCCCAAGGGGCATGTCCCACGAAAGCCTTCACTTACCAGGAAACTGGGACAGAGGGGAAGGCATCCTATTGGGACTCTAAATGAGAGACGCATGGGAGAACAGCAAAATAAAAGGATCCAGAGGGTCCTAGAAATCTACAAGTAGAACAATATGATAGGCAGATTTGGGCCCAGGGGTCCCGCTCAAACTAAGGCACCAGCCAAGGACAATACAGGAGGTAAACTTTAAACCCCTTCCCAGATCTAGCCAATGGTCAGAATATTCTCCACAGTTGAGTGGAGAGTGTGATACGACTTTCTCACGTACTCTGGTGCCTCACATTTGACCATGTCCCCTGGAGGGGGAGACCTGGTGGCACTCAGAGGAAGGACAGCAAGTAGCCAAGAAGAGACTTGATACCCTATGAGAATATATAGGGGGACGTAATCCCCCTCAGGAACAGTCATAGGGGAGGGGAATAATGGGAAAATGGGGGGGGGGGGAGGAATGGGAGGATACAAGGGATGGGATAAACATTGAGAAATTAATAAAAAAAAAATAAAAAGAAATAAAAAGAAATTTCTATCTGGGGTTATATGACATTCTATCATTCTTTGAAGGTACAAAAATATGCTTTTCTGTTTTTAAAATGTCTTTTGAGACTACAAGGAACAATTGTTCTTTTTCCATGAAATATATCATTACAAATACCCAAAATAGTAAACATCAATGAATTGCCTTATTACCCACATTGTCAGAACATAAGATTCTCAGCCATTCAGCTCCAGAATGTGATGCTAATAGAATTACATCAAATCTCACTTTGCAACTGCTGTCTTCAAAGTGTGACTAGAATGAGTAACGAATGAATTCTGTCAGGCCAAGGAAGTGCAAGGCGTGTCTGTTTCCAATTTCTCTCTCCATTGCCAACATAACAAAAGTTTTATTCATACTGCACTGAGTGAGAAGGTGCATGGTTAGGAGTAGATGGATCATCTTGGCTTTACTCATGTCTTTTTCACTTTGTATGACCTTAGGCAAGTTGTTTAAGCTCTGTGTTTCTTGGTTCTCTATGTAAAATGAGTACATTATTAAATTCTACATATGGTGTTTTAGTTGAAGTCATATAAGCCTGCACTTCTTAAGCATTGGAGATAGTGCCTGGAACAAAGTATTTTTAAAAAAAATAAATGTAGCTTTAGGAAGGAACAGTAACTGGAAAATGTAGAGAAGAAACAGAAAAACATAGGCTTCAACATCAAAACCTTTCTGAAGCCAACCTTAAGCACCTGCTTTTGAGCTATGAGTCATCATTACAGCTTTGTTGATTAAACTAGATTCATGTGAGCACTGTTTTTTACAATGAAATACTCTTCATTTTAATAAAGACCACATAGCATTTTTCTTCTTGAATATAACAATAAAGAAGACAGAGATACTAGCCCACACACAAGAATATGTATTAAATACATATGAAATAATCAATAATTATTAAAGGTGAGGCAAGACAGATTTATACAAATAATTGTAATGAATGATGTAAACTTTCTAAGACAGCCACTGGCAAGTTACCAAGAAGATTAGGTTCTTCATTTAGTATTTGTCTCAGTTACTTAGTTACTATGAAAAAAGCAACTTAATGAAGGAAGGATGTCTTTTGCTTCTCCTGTCAGGATACAGTCTAGCAGAGTTGTGACAACTTGAGGCAAGATGGTTAAGCATCTGGTCAAGTTGTCTCCACACTTTGAAGCCAAGAAAAACTAATGACAGCACTTAGCTCACTGTCTCCTTTTTATATGCAGTCTGGGGCCCGACTACAGAATGGTGCTGCCCAAGATTAAGTAAAGACTTCTCACATCAATTAGCCTGTTTAGATAATTTCTCACAAGTATGCCTGGGGTAACCCAATTTAGATATCCCTTCATAATGCTATTTTTCATTTCATTTATCAAAAAAATGTTCATTGGCTTCTTAGAAATTCCAGAAATGGAAAAAAATAGACATTGACCAACTTAGATATAATATCTGTTTCTATAGAGCATCAGTGGGCAGGGAGCTCCTAATTAATGAATCATATAAACTTCAAAGACCTGGGAGTATGGCTTCATAATATAACACAGCCTTAGCATAGACTGGTCCCTGAGTTTACTACCTAGAACACACACACACACACACACACACAAACACAGGCAAGCAGGCATGCACATGTCTGTACACAATACTTAAACACATCTAATTGTAATAAGTGCTTCAAAGAAAAGATTTCACAGTTTCAAAATTATAAGACAATGAAAATGTGGAGTTAGCCACAGATATTCTGTACTTTACATATAAGGAACTACCTTATCAAGGAGACTCATGATTGCCAGAACAAAATGCCATCCTCTTGAACTCTTTCCTCCCACTTTATTCTTTCCAGTGAACATCATGGCCATGGTTGAAGTTTTTTGTTTTGCATTCCAGTGATCCTAGGTCAATTAGAATTGCTAATAATTTTATTCTCAGAATAAACACAGTGTATCTTCCTAAACAAACTAAAGTAGCTGCTATTTAAGGCTTATGTCAGAGGCCAGTGAGATGGCTCAGTGGGTATAGGAGGTTATCATGTAATCAAATTTTGATCCTCTAACCTACATGAAGGTAGAAAAAATAGCAAGTCTATAGGTTGCGCTTTGTCCTCCACATGTACTCTGTGCATGGCACATGTGCCAGCACACAGAGAAATACACACAACAACATCAACGTTGTTGATAGTAGTATGCTAGTTACAACTTTCTTGCTGGAAGGTGAAAGTATTATCAAGTTAACGTAAAATGCTTTGTAGCAAAAGAAAAAGGGTTAAACTCCAAGATGGAGAAAAACATATGTAATACATTTTCAATACTAAATTAATGTCATATCCAGTTGTGCTGGACAGATTCCTTGCCTTTCCTTGACAAACTGACAAATAATGAGAACAAACTAAAATTATACTAATGGAGTCATATGTGGCTTAACTGGACTCTTGCGTTGAAGTGCTGACATGTGGCTATTTTGTAGAAACAAATGATCATTAAAAAGATCATAGCAGTCAATGCAAATAGGAGGCAATTAGCATGTGTCACCACTGGCTTCTGGTAAAAAACATCTTAATAGGCAACAAATAATAAAAGTTAGTGTTTTGAAACTGGCTCAATTAATAGCTATTTTGTTGTTGTTTTTCATGGATGGGTCAAAGCAAACTATTTTGGTCCTGTTTTCCCTTCTTTCCAGCACCGACCACTATTCCCTATAGGCAGAGTCATGGTCCCATGCATTTGCCTCAGCTCACTTCTGCAAGGAGAACTCATTAAAAATGTCCCTACACTTTACCATCTTCTTTGCAAAGCACATTTTGTTTTTTATTGCATTTTTCATGCTTAAGGTATCTCAAAGCAATTTACAGTAATGAGTTTCAAATCTGGATTGACAGTGGCTCCATAGGCAATCGTGTTAGCCATTTCTGATTCAAGGAAAGCTAATTCTAAGTCTTGAAATTAAAAACTGTCCTGTCGCAAGAGGCAGTCTCCTGGGAGATTGCATGTTTCCTTCTCCTATCCCAATCTCTCTCCCTCTCCCTCTTTCTCTGATATCCCTTTTCTTTCTTCCTTTACAAACTTACTTTTCTAGCACTGACAGTTATTAGGTGGCTATAAAGGGTGGTATATGTGTTGCTCTCATAGAGACTTTTTTTTCCTGCAGCACTGGGGACTGGTGCATGGAATGAACACTCATTTTGTGATTAAAACATAATTTAGAGAGTTATTGGAACATTTTGGAAATGTGTTAAAATAAAGAACCAGATTACATTCTGCCTCAGTCTGCCACATTGATGTTCTCAATGTCTGCAATGTTGAGCTTGTGTCAAGAGGGCTACTAAGACACAACCTATGTCAAAGAGGATGATGAGCATCCAAGAACCTCCTTATGGAGATGGCTTCAAATGCGGCAAACAAGCCACTGGGCAAAATGTCCTTGTTTCTACCACAGACAGAATTCTGTCTAAAAAAGGGCAAGCTTGGATGCAGGCAGAGTCGATGGCCAAACTCTTCCAAGACAGGGTAAGCAAGTCTTCAATAGCTTCTGCCTTACAAATAGGTCTGTTAGATATATTGGGCCAGAAGGCTGAAGAAGATGTGCCAATGTTAGAGAGATCTTTGGATGACTCTTCAGGTAGCA
The DNA here is from genome assembly GCF_903995435.1 of Acomys russatus. Taxonomy (NCBI): domain Eukaryota; kingdom Metazoa; phylum Chordata; class Mammalia; order Rodentia; family Muridae; genus Acomys; species Acomys russatus. The sequence goes on from NC_067138.1 coordinate 82,685,801, forward strand.
AACTGTCTCTGCCATCTTCTCATTTGGAAAACTACTAACTTTCACTCTTGCCATACTCAGGTAATGAAGTTTATTCCTTCTCTATTTTCTGATGGAGTTAAAGACCAGACAGTTTAGTTCTACAATGAAGCTTAGTTGTTTAGAGGATAATATGTTTTTAGGTTAGATAGATGTTTTAGGTTGAAAATGATGAGATATGATAGATATTGATTTACATCCAGAATTTTAGATGCACGAAGATAGAAAAGATGTTTTCTTCAAGGCTGTCAAATGCAAATAGCCAAAACACTAAAAATGTAACATTTATATAATTTTTTATTAAGTCGTGGTTCTTTTGCTATAAGTAGTTTATTTTACATATGTTTAGTAATATATGATATTATATGTGTATTTATATTCTATATTATATAGAAATATATGTGTCATAATATATAAATGCATATGTAAAAAATAAAAAATATTTTTAAAAAGAGACTACTTATTAGACATCACCTCCCACATGAACCCTGTTTTCGGATTAGTAAGTACCCCTAAATACAGTTAGATAATGTGTTCAATCCTTACGACAGGTTTTTGCAATGGATGTTGTATTTAGTATTTGTCTATATTCCTGAGTAATGGTAAACAAATGCAGACTTCTCTAATGTAACACTATTGCACTCTTTGCTATCACATCTAAATTATAACTGTTAGTAGGTAATATTATTAAGAAGGAAAAGGAAACTATAAAACTGATAAAAAGAGAACCAAAGTGGAAAGGAGAGAATGGAAGTAAAGGGTGATATGAAAGTAAAACTGAGTTGCTTCCTGCACATGCTGGAACAAAGTAGGACTGGTCTGAGTCCATATAGATAATCTGAGCTGCTCAGGTTGTTAAACTCTTTCTGTTCATGTAGTTCCTTGTGTTTCTGTAATAGAACTCTATTGACTGGAAGGGTTTAAGTACAGCAGAGACTAATTGTTTCACAATTCTAGAGTTTGGAAAACCCAAGACCAAGATGCTGTCTGATTTTGTGTCTGTTGAGGGTCTGCTTCCTGGCTCACTGAGGCTTATCATCCCAGTGTTTCCTCACATGGAGAAAGTGAAAGGACCAAGCGAGTGTTCTGGGCACATTTATTAGAGATACTAATCCTACTGTGTAGTTTCCACTTTCATTACCTAATCGCTTTCAAGACTGGTATCCCAATATAGTCCCTGTTGAGATTCCTATGAATCTGAACACACCTGCAGACGATGATATCACCTCCATGCTGATAAAGGGGTTGCTCCCATGAGGACCCCAGCAAAACATCATTCGGCTTTTGCCCAAACCTCATAACTTTCCCAAGTCATCCATTCTATGTTTGAAAAGGCACAATTATTGAAACGTGTTTCTCCAAAATTACGCAACCCATCTCATACAGGACAGGTATTCATTTCATCTATATCTTCCAGCATATGACAGTGGGAGTCAACTCTTAGACTGAAGAACTCTCAGACATTTAGAAACTCCTATTAAGTCTATCCTGTCACTGTTATTGGGCACCTCTGCTTTCTTCTAGCCATAGTATTTGTTACTGTGAAGAATACAGTATAAAAGACTTCAACCTACCGTCCACAGTTACCTGTGTGTTGACCAGAACTCTACTTACACTTATATATCTTCATTTGCTCCTTCTAAGCATTTACTCCTCTAAAACTTTGAGGACTTTTACACTAAATTTGTGATACCAAGAATTCTTTGTTTTTATTTTTAATAAAGTACTCAGATTTGTTTTGTGTTTCTGGTGTTTTTATTATTTTAGATAGAAATCTGTCATGATACCAATTTTATTTCATTTATGTACTTGAGGTTAGACTCATTTATTTACTGAGATGATTATTTATTTATCCCATTATTTATTTCTTATCACTACAGGGTCTTGTGTATTCTAGGCACAGTAGAAAAGATGAAGTAGACTTATTATCATAGTTTTATAGGTAATAAAATATGATGTGGTTAGGTAGGCAATTTTCTAGTGCGTGAGAGAATTGCCACCAGTAGGAGCTTATCTTCAAGAGACCACTATGCCCAGAATTCAAGGTATTGACTGATTTTCTGTCTCCACTTAGTGCAAAACTATTTTTGACTTAGAGGAATATCAACTGGTGAAACTAAACTCAGAAAAAAAAATTAGCAACTCAAATGCAATAGATATTAGTCACTCACAGAGCTACTTGATGTCAATGGGTGTTTCTTTACTCAAGCCTCGGGTCTTAGTTAAGGATTCCATTCATTGTGGTAACATGAATCCCAAGTTATTTATGCTCATGTCAATCAATCTAGAGAGGAAAAACACATGGAAAAATATTTATTTCTTAATCCTTATGTCAGTGAATTGCACATACTACTTCTACTCACACCCCCTGGACAAAATGAGTCATGTGATCATGCTTTCCTTTCCCCACAGACCAGCTTTGCACTACTCTCTGAAGAGAAATCTCACATTAGATACCAAATGTCTGACACATGCATTGTCAATAGTAGTAATATGGTTTACATTTCTCCAGTCACTTTAAATAAGTCAGTCAAAGGTTTTAACAACCAATTCAAGTACTTTAAAAATAGTTAAAAGTTGTTAACTGGGTATTATACTTATAAATTATTAAAAGTTGTTAACTGGGTATTATAAATTATAAATTATTTAGCATCCTCTAATTATTTCCTTACTTCAAAAGCAAACTTTTTATAATTTAACTAATTCTTATTAATTTGTTTATTTAGATCAATATGAAATTTAAGTTTTATTTCAAAATAATCTGTCAATCTCTTCAAGACATTATAAAAATGGCATTCCATATTAAAATCTACTTGTTTCTAGCCAGGAAAAAGCAGTACTTTCCAGAAATAAAACATATACAAGTAAAGGGGAAAACACCAATGATAGTAACATCAGCCACAGATACAGAACTTGACTAAGTTCCTCCTTCACAGAAATTCAGTCAAAATATTTCACATATGTATACAAATCCTTGCATTCAATTCACATCATTGAAAATGTATTTCTAAAGTTATCTGATACTTAGTCTTCATTTGGGTCTCCTAGCAAGCAGAGGAGGAGTTGTATTTTACATGGGCTCTATTGCCTGCTTTTGGATCACTTTCCCCTAACAGCTGCCTTGTCTGGCCTCCGTGGAAGAGGATGTTCTTAGTCCTGATGAAACTCAATGTGCCAGGGTGGGTTTGTAAGAGGACCTTCCATTTTCTGATGAGAAGGGGAGTGGAGAAATGGAAAAAAGGGTGGGAGTATGGGACCAGGAGAAGAGGATAGAGGGCTACGACTGGGATGTAAATTGAATAAATAAGTAAATTCAACAAAAAAGCAATCTAATACATTGTACATACAAAAAAGTATACCACTATTAAATTTATAATTTTCCATATTGTTCTAAAGACAGAAAGAAAATGCATTTTGCCAAATCTTGTGTAGAAGAAAGGTAACTTCTCATTCTATATTATTTATTTTAAAAGAACATGCATGCCTTCATAAATTAAGTAGTATTACCAATGCCCTTCTTGGTGCAAACTAAGTTTTTATGAAAATGTTCAGGAATGAGTTATTGCAAGTTAAAGACGTACGTAGAAAGTGACTATTTAGTCGTGTGAAGTACTCTGGAATCCATTAGCTATATGGCTGATGTTCTGTGGTATTGTTCTGAAAACCCAGTAAATTACAACAATCATCTTGTTCAGATTTTCCACTTCTCACAGTTATGGAGGCATAGCATGGAAAGCAAGTAAGTTTTAGACACATGGGAAAAGGATTTCGCACTAAGATTGTTAAGGATGCAGTGGTACTGTGTCCCAATTCCTATGATCTTTCTCTACTTGGTGGTATTTTAAGAGAGTCAAAGCTTTTTTTGCACTACTTTTTTTTCAGTACCAGCAGAGGAAATCTTGGCCGTCTAGTCAAAGCTGTATTAGAAACAGATAAATCTGCCCCTTTCATCCTGGGAAACTAATGAAGTGAAGGAGTTCAGACTTGCACAGGTAATGTTTTATGCTTGTGGCAGATGGACAAGCCTGTGCTTCATAATATTCTCTCCAGATGCTGCAGACATTCCTCAAGATGCCAGAAGTTTAGGGTCCACGGTAGGAAAATGGAAACCCTAAGGAAATTGTCTTTTTTGCATATTTACTTTAGTAGCCACTGTTTCTCACTATTTGGGAGCTATATGCAATTTGGACTCTTTAATGCTTAGATTAGAAATGTTCCTTGCAAAGCCTTGAATGTAGAACACCTTGATTGTGACCTCTTGGCTCTTTCATTGGATCCTTGTTGCTGTTCACTTCTGTTCGTGGTAATCACTCTGGTTGCATGCCAGCATCTTTAAAAATGATTCTTACTCAAACCTATATTGTTGCTGCTGTTGAATCTCCAGAACCAGAAGGAAACTGGATCGACGGCTGGAGTTTTAGTACAAACAAAGCAACAGCTAGTGGAAAAGCACCTACTGTTTCTGAATTTGTACATCCTCGTAAGATCATGGAAAAAACTCACAGGACACTGATTCAAGCAGATCTTTCTTGGATGCCCCCTTTTCAATAACTGCGCAGTAAAGAACCACCCTGGCCAGGGTCTTTTGCTTTCTGACAGCTTAAGTCTCCATCCATGGATTGCTCCCATTAACCTGCCATGTGTAATATAATGTACAATGCCATTATAAGTTGCCACTAAGATGAGTATGTGAGGAGTCGCATGGAAAATGCTGTTATACTGGAATCTGTAGTACCCATTAGAGCATTGTTTAATACTAAAATCTTGTGCAGTAACGGGTGGATAGCATAATGTGATAGCAGCTTGAACAGAAAAAAAAAAAAAAGCAGCTTTAACATCATAGAAAACTATCTGCATGTACAGCCCAACCTCCATAATTCCTTGTGAGTTTCTCTTGTAAATAGCCTACATGGTGAAAGGGATGTCTCCAGGCAGCTACCCTTCAGCATCATGTCATTTTATTGTCAACTGATCTCTAGGAAGTGCCATCACTGCACTTTCACCTGGCCTGGACATGCTTTTTCTAGTTCCTTTGTTCGATCCAGTTCTGTGGAAAAGTCAGATAAACAGTAGTACTTTAACTGGTAAATGCACATGTTAAATTGAGAGTAAAGAAGAAAAAGCGCCAGATAAATTTCCAAATTGGTTGTACAAGTTTGCATCCCCACCAGCAATGAAGGAAGAAAACATCTGAGGTTAGTGGGGTGAAATGAGAAGAAGCAAAGAGAGCTGGAGGAGAAGCAATCGTGAAATAACTATCCATGTTGGTAAGTTCCACATTGCCAGATTCAACCCATAAGTAATCCAAACTCGAATGGGAGACATCAAACTATACTGCAAACTGTCACTACGCAACACAATGTACCAACTAATTTTCAGCATCAACTTCATATTGGCATGCTGAAAAATTTACAGGCGACATAAAGTCCACTAGGAAGAATTCATAGATTCTATACAAATAGAAGAGCACATAATAGAATAGACACGTGAACGGGTAGTTTTTGAGCTTGCAAGGTTTCTGGAGCCAGTCGCCAGACACCAAAGGTCAACTGTACTACACTGAAGACTCCAGGAGACAAGATTTGTAACACAGAACACAGCGTGTTTAACTGTAAGGGTAGGTAAAGGATAGGCTCTGTGCTTTAGCAGCCAGAATGTGGAATGACAAAATCTTGAACAGTATGTGGGGAAAACGAGAACTGAGCTTGGACAGTAGCCAGATCATGAACCACAACTTTGAAAAAGCTAAATACAATATATAGTGAATCTAACTGAATTCTGGAGTATTTCCAAGAATTATCAAGCACACTGAAATACTGGCAGGCTCTCAAAAATGCACCTTGGCTGAAATCATGTCGCTGGTGATATTTTTTCCAAAAACTATTTAAGAGCTTACAAAAGAAAGTGTGGGGTCCTTTGGGGCCTTTGAGTTCCCAAAGTATCAAAAACACATCCTTTTCAGAGGGTATTCCAATGCTGTCTCTGTGGGTCTTGGTCTATTTTTCTCATAGAACGACAGGGGGGAGGGAAGGAAGGAGAGAAGGAGGAAGCAAGACCATGAAAGCAATGATTCAATGAAAATTTACAAAGAATTGAATGGAAATTTCCACTTCAGGAGATTGGTTAAATATATTAGGGCGAGTTTTTATACTGTCATGCTTATGGACATTAAAATGAATGAAGAGTTATTTACACACTGATTTGAAATGATGGCCAAAATATGCTGTTAAATGAAAAGCTGGATTGAAAAATAATATATACAAAGTCTTTAGAGTATAGTCCCAAACATAATTACATCTTTCTCTAGAGAATATGCCAGAACAAGGCACAAGATATGACATTGTTCACCTCAGATGTTTATTTTACAATGTGCCTATATTACTTTAATATTGTAAAATTCATCTGAAATTGTAAAGGTTTAATGAGGAAAAGCTAAAGGTGACATATTCACAAAAGCCTTATAAATAAGGTGCTTTTGATGGCATCATCTCAGATTAGCTAATGATCTTTTACATGATTTAATGTTTGGATAACTTAATCCAATTACCTGGTTGTTTTGAATCCAAAGAAATAAATCTTTCCTCATTTTTTGATCTAAAAATTTTATTGTGCCTTTCTGAGTTTTCCTATCAATAATTCCCTGACAGAAGATTGCTCAGTATTTCTAATCCATGTTTCAGATAATTAAGGAAATTATTATAAAGATGAAAGAACAGATTCTGATATACTAAAAGTCTGTGGAGGGTTAATGCTTAGGATGGAGAGGAAGGAAGCATTCTTGAATAGTCAGTGTGTATTAAATGACTTCATACTTTCTATGTTAACACTGTATGTGTGTTTATTTAATTGTGGTAACAAATTACCTGAACAAATAACTTAAGAAGGTAAGTTCAGGGGACACACTCCACCATGGCTGAAGACATGGCAGGCAGCTGAAGCAGGATGCAGCTGGTCACACTGTCAGGAAGCTGACAGAGAGGAGAGCTTATGTTCAGCTCACTTTTTGTAATTCCATCAGGGATTCTTGCCCATAGAATGAGACCACCCACATTTAAGGTGGGTCTTTCTCTTTCAAATGCATCTAGATACTCCCTCAAAGACATGCCTAGAGGTTCGTTTCTACAGTGATTTTTAAATCCCATCAAGCTGACAGTCAATATTATCTGTCACATGCTCCTAACAAAGTTGGAAACAGTATATGGAAATTTGTTTTAAAACTAAAGATTAATAATTAATTAAAATGAGAGTAAATAACAAGAGTAGAGACTATAAAATGTATCTCTAGTCAAAACCACAAAAATAAGCCAGGCATGGTGGCACACTCCTTTAATCCCAGCTCTCAGGAGGCAGGGGCAGGTGGATTGCTGTGAGTTTGAGGCCAGCCTGGTCTACAAAGCAAGTCTAGGACAGCCAAGGCTAACATAGATAAACCTTGTATCAAAAAAAAAAAAACAAAAAGCAAACAACAACAACAACAAAAAAAACACCAAACAAACAAATAAAAAAAACACAAAAATACCTATGTCCATAAATATAAAAAGTTACTCTAAAGATATTAAAAACACATATCAACCTAAGATACTTCATTATTAAAAATAACAGGACAGAGGAAACACTTAGAAATATACCTGATCCTCTTATACCACCTGCCGTCTCTCCTTTAGCTTCTTGAGTTCGACATAAAAGTTGTATTGAACTGTATGAAAATAAGGCACTTATGCACAGATATTCTTATTTTAGATGTGGATTTTTTCTGGGCAAACTTCTTTGTTGCCTAGAACTCTCTCAGATACCTTTAGGCTTCATCTTAGGGATATAAATCAGATGGCCATGAGTCTTTCTTCCTTGTTTTTTTTCATGTTTTATTTGTCTGCTTTTAATAGTTGCAGTCAATTTGGATTTGAAATGGTTCAGTTCACTGTAGAATAAAGGATAATTTTGTTGATTCTTAATTCAATTGAACCCATGAGCACATCTGGTTATGCTGGGCCTGGAACCTTGCTCCAGAAAACAGAGATAAGTGTATTTTTAGATCTTGAAAACTGTAAGCACACTGATCTAGAGCACTCTCGGGCTTTCCTTTATTTCTTCTTTTCCGTTTCAGCAGGATGCATGAACACTGTGCTGTCAGTGGTCAAAGCTAAGGTGCTAGGGATGGTGTTAGAATGAAGCACTGGGGACAGTGATTTAAGAGTGTAGTGAGATAGGGAACATCCTGATAGGATAGCAACTGCATTTAGGATGTAGTAGGATGCACTTAGCAACTGCACAAGGATACACAAAATGCCTCAGGACTTGGGGACAATAACTGTGCAGTGATAATTTTTGAGGCTTGTTTTTAGTTTCATTCTGTTACTGTAATAAAACACTCTGCCAAATGCAACTTAGAGGCAGAAGAGTTTTATTTGGTTCATATTTTCAGGTTATAGCCCATCCTTTAGAGAAGTTAGGTGAGAAACTCAAGCAAAAACTTGAGGCAAAAATCATGAAAGAAGGTTGTTGCTGGCTTACTCTGGAGCTTGTGTTTGCCTAGCTGTGTTATAAAGCCTAAGACCAGCTACACAGATATTGTACCCACAGTGGACTGGGCCCTCCTGAATCAATTAACACTCAAGATAATCCCCCTCAGACAGCACCACATGTTACTATTATCAAAATAGTTCCCTAATTGAGTCCTTCCACTCAAATGACTCTGCACTGCATCAAATTGAAAGCCAAAGCTAAGTAAAACAAGGCTTAATTACATCTACTGGCCAGGGAAAGCCAACTTTAGTAATATCTGTTTGGTATATATATATATATATTATACTCTGAAACTTAACGTATGAAATTCATTCTGAGTTCACCCATATGCTAAGAAGACAAAAGAAAAATATACACACATCTCTCCAGAGTCATCATTAAATAATAGAGAAAATCCATGTGGACAGCTTGTTTTCTCTCCAGAATATGAACTATCTACTTTATTCTCTGTTGTCACTAAAGGAAAAAAAAAAGTGACAAGGAGGGGAGAAATAAAAAAACCCAACAGCCTATCTTTGCCTAACTTGCTGTGCCTGCTTACAGTTAAAGTAGAGAAGTCTATGGCCTTTTGTGACCTTGCTTCAATGTCCCACAGTACAGATGTACCTATTCATTTTTATGTAATCACAGCTCTATAATTGGGCCAACACTACTTTTTAAAAAACAGCAAGCAAAAAGGAACAAAACTGCAACAGTAACAGGATAGATTAAGTAACCAGTAACATATTTATAAAAAGTACTTTATAAAACCCTGGCCACTCAAGACTTGAAGTTGAGAGTTGTTTTCAACAATCCAGTCTGTTTTACTTTGCATGGGACTTGATATTTTCTGATAGCTTTGTCTGGATACATTTCTGTTATTTAAACACATACTCACAGGGTTTGAACTTTCATTTCAGGAAGAGAGAGAGAGAGCGCTGATTGCCAGTGAGAGGACAGCTGTTTCATCAACTGTGTCTACCAAGATGAAGCATTTCTCAAAACCATATAAAATGGCTTCAAGAGCATATAGGAAAGCATTGAATGTTAGTATACATTTCTCCATACTTTGGTATATGCATTCATTCAACAGTATTTTTATAATATATCCCCTACTGAACCAGGAAGCACAAATATGCATGAGTTCTGGGAATAGATCTAGCACATGAATTGTATTCAAGGAAAAGGTTGTGGAAACTTCAATTTATATGCATTATGTTTCTGGGCTCATAGTTGTGACTTAAGTCTGAAGTGAAGGCATCCTGTGTGTCTGAACTCTCTGTACCTGTACCATCCAGACCTGTCCTCAGAAGGATATCATCAGTACTGAATTAGAAAACACCTGCTCATGTTCCTTGCTATAGTCCTGCTTATTTGGTGAAGAAAAATCCTCACATACCTGGAATAAAAAGTGCACTGTTACAGTCAAGAGGAAAAAACTTGAGTTTGAGTTTATTTATAAGTTTATTTATACTCTGCCTTTTATAAATTGGTTTCTATTCATCTTCATGCTGTACTTTTGTAAATGGAATTGGGTACTTTTTCTGTAGACGTTTAAATGTGTGTTTTTATTATATTGAAGTTCTATTTTGAATTGGCTTAACTGCATTCCCTAGGCATGCTGAGACAAGATAGAAATTCTTTTGAGGGAAAGATTATCATTTTAAACTGATGGCTTTAAGTGAGTAGAGAAAAGAATAATAATAACTATGAAGAGGAAAAGATATGCCAAGCACTTACAGGCAATGCATCTACAACATAGAACCGTGTAAGCATCACTCAGGCTTTAACTTGTGCAGAATAGCTACTTATACAATCAGTATTCCTGTGCTAAAATCTCATGGAGAAAGGACACTCCAACTCAACTCTGCAACTGTTCTTTTTATGCGCTGAATAGAACAGTCTCACAAACAAATGTCAGATAGTACAAACACTTAACAAAATTAAAGAAAGCAGGCCTGAAGACAATTAATCAGAACATAAAAACCTTCTGAAGCCTGAGAAAATGTAGGTAGTAGTTTCATTAATTGTTACGAGGAAATGCAAGTGAACATCAAATGTGTGAAAGGCCAAAGTATGGTTTCACCCAAGTGCAACTTGCTGTGACCAAGTCTTTTGTGTTAAATGTCCACCACCCAATATACATGGTACAAGATTTATTGGAGAAACAAGGGGAGGTTAAGGGTAAGAAGTAAGGGGTATCAAGTACAAATTCCCACCCTATCGTTTATGGCAACCTCAGGAAGCTACATTGTGGAATATCCTTTTAAACTGACTATTCCCTTCTTGCATAATCTAGTATTTCAAAAATCATCTGTAGCTGGGGAAGGCGTTATTGTCTGGGATCCGAGGAAAGGCGGTGCTGACCATGTCTTAACTCCTTTACCTTCATTATGATAACTATAGATCTGGCTCCCATCGTACTGTACTGCTCTAGTTTCCATGGCTACAGGGTAAAGTTTTAGTATCTTGTTATAACGAGAAAAAAGCACCACACAACTATAGTCATGAAATGACAAAGGAACATCTTTCTCAGAAAAAAAAATACAGAAAGCATACAAAACATATATGGGTGTATATACATTTATTTACCTTATAAACTTCACTCTCCCCTTCTATGTGAATAAATTATACATTGTCAAATAAGTTTAAAAAGAGAAAAATGTATGAAAAAACATGGAATGCTTATGTATTATTCCTGTTTGAGTAATAAGGCCTTGGGTAGATATGTTTTAATTTGTTCCCTAGTGGAAAGGATCCTTTCTGCCCAAGTTCAATATTCCCTCTAGCTTTCTAGAGATCTTCACTGTCACTGTGTTCTTGAGTATAGAAAGTGTTGAGGTCTATAGCTCAGCATGGATTCCCTGGAGACAGTTGAAGCATTAAGATTTTTTTACCATATGGAAATGGTCCTCAACTTTGAGGTCAGTCCTTATCAGATATGTGGATACTATGTGTCTACAGCCCAGAAAATAGATTTCAGTATACAATGATTATATCAAGTAACCCTGAATACCATTTGTTTCTGACCCCTAGGAAAATTGTGTAAATGATAACGTATGCAATGTTCACATGTCAACAAATAACCAAGACCTATGTCTTTGTGCCAGTTCCTTGGCCTCAGTGAGGCCACAAATATGTACTTGTATACTGTGGACCTCTCTTCCAGAGAAAAATGATAATCCCACCTAAAAAAATATTGACTACCCCGCCCCCCCCACACACACAAACTGAAGCATTTTACCATCCCCTTCCTGAGACACCAGCACATTTCCAAATGGCTCTATGTCCTATTTTGTAATTACACTTGAGTGGATGAAAATAGTTGATACGGTAAGACAGAAGGGTCTTGTGCTTTCTATTCCTTAAGAAGATTAATACATTTTTAGTTTCTTTCTTTCAAGAGAAACTCAGATGTCTGGACTTAAAACAACACAATAGATGGTTCCATTTTATTTCCATTTGTTTTTACAAAGGGTTGAAAATATTCAAATAATTTTTTCTCTTTGAACTTCCTTAGTCTCAGGTTTTTTTTTTTCAAACACACATTTTGGGGCCTTTATTAATTAATTGTGTCTAATTGCTATTCATCATATTCTTTAAATTTGACTTGATATATAGAGAGATTGATACCAGTGACCAATGGGTGAATGTAGCCTAATCTTATCCTCATGCTCGCTGCACATTAATAGCCTGATAGATCCTACTCATCTTTAAGCCGAAACCTTAGAGATGTTTTTCTTTTTGTTTTCCTGGGCTCTTCTTGTAAAATCCCAGACAAGTATCTAAAGCAGGCCACTATACAAGTCACCAAGACCACTTTACAAATGTTCCACACAGAATTTAAAAAAAAAAAAAAAAAAAAAAAAAAAAAAACAAGAATACAGTATTTAAAAAGTAATTTGAATATTCCTGGGAAAATGAAGATGAAGATGCTTTGTGTTATTATTTTAACGTTTCCTAGTCAATAGACCTTATTTGGAATTTTCACATGGGCTTGACATGAGGCTTGGAGCTAGATACAGAGATGAACAACATGTGACGCCTTCCTTGGCAGAGAAATGCTAACATACGTGAATTTAGAACAAGACATGCACCTTGCTATGTGTACATGCAGAGAGTTATGTGGTCCTCTCTTGTCCCTCTATTATATTTGGAAGTGTCTACCCACAATGCCCAGAGTGTCCTGCTGTCACTCTGAGGTTGTGGGACACACAGGAAAACCCAAAAACCTTATAATGTTAATAAATGCCAGCCAGCACTTTCCTGCTGCCATCTGAGGCCTCTATCCTTCCTTCTGACTTCTCATAGGAGATATGACATAGTTGTCTTTCTTTTTTTTTTTTTTTTTAGATTTATTTATTTATTTATTTATTTGTTTGTTTATTTATTTATTTATTTATTATACAGTGCTCTGCGTACATGTACACCTGCAAGCCTGAAGAGGGCATCAAATCACATTATAGATGGTTGTGAGCCACCATGTGGGTGCTGGGAATTGAACTCGGGATCTTGGAAGGGCTGACAGTGCTCTTAACCTCTGAGCCATCTTTCTTTTAAATCCAGTGTAATTCTGTGTTTTCTGCAATTTTCAAAGCAACTTCTTTGACACAAATAGACTCACAATCTTTAATTTGCTCTTTAGTTAGCTTAATTGATTAATTACACCTAGAATTATCAAAGCAGTGTTAAAGGGGAGATGAAGCAAGACCAGGTAAATACAGGCCAGAAGACCTAACCTGGAGTCGGGGTCAAATCCTTTGTCTATTAAGGAGCCTCCTCCTTTCTCCCTATCCTGTGGGTTAGTATGTGTGTGCTATGCGATACTTGGTAGTATGGAGATAATAGAGTACTTCTCAGATACATGCACAAATCATATGAGACAATCCATATGCTTCAAAACTCATCTCACAGCAATTGGTATAATATGTTTCAAAACTAAATTTGTTATATATTATATGTGTTTCTTCATTACTGTTTACCGTAAAAGGTTATAGTCATGGTTTTTTCAATATTCCAATGGATTATTGTTTTTTATTCACAATTTTAAGAATATTTTATTTTAGTGCTAATTAGCGCTAAGGTAATATAATGCCTTTCTTATCAAATTCCATAGGTCCTCTGAAATCTATCAAAAGTTCATTTAGCAACTTCTGTTCCTGCCCTTTAAATAAGATATACCTTGAACCACGTAAAAGGGAATCTTACCTCTTCAGTGATTGGTTTTGCATTTACAATATTAATGCCACACTGAGTTAATTTCAACACATGTAAATTAGGATCATTCTCAAAACTTACAGTGATGTTGAGAATTCCTTTAGTTATTTTTTCCTTATCATGATGTTGGTTGGAGACTTTCTAGACACCGTCTTTCAAGCAAAAGCTTCTTATAGTCTGGAGAAGGTAATTCCAACCTTACAAAACTATTTTTTTCATTGCAAATAATAATAATTTGAAAATGCCTTAAGTCCACTCGGTAGCTGGTGTTAGCAATCTTGGTTAGGGCAAAATTAATAAGACTAAATTTGTTGTCACTAAAAACACCTCATCTACAGATCCTAATTCCAATTTTATTAGTCCAATCCTCAACTTCAGTTCTCTAAAAATTACTGACGACTTTGTACACACTTAGTACAATTTGGGAAACAATAAGGCAGTTTGTTTTATCCTCTGAAAAACACTTCTTCTGTGTTTGACTTAAGAATGAAAAATTATTTATGTTAAAATGTTATCTATCCTCTTGCTGCTTTTCAAATACCACTGCCTGTCTGCACTGTTTGTGTCAATCCTATTGATTCTCCATCATTAACTTTGAAAAAATATTCACAAATTCTTGTTTCAAATGAGACTTGATGTACAAAAAAATATACCTTTGTTTAAATTAGACCACTTAAGCCAGAGGACAAATCAAAGGTGTTATTAACCACAAGAATATACAATATGGGGATATACTTATTTGACCTTGGATACTACTGATGCACAAGTTCCCTAATATCTAATTATTTATAAAAATGAAAACATATGCACAGCCTAGTTCATTTAAAATTTTCTAAGGCACCGTTAACTGTTCTCTGCAGCATAGCTTTTCTATTGCATTCACATTGCTAGTTGAGGCTGTGCAAAACTGAGTCCCCTTGGAAATTCATTTGACCAAGTTTTTCATCATTTCCTGAGTGTCTGAGGCTCATTAACAGTTGCTACTTCTGGTTTCTAAAGAAACTGACCTGAATCTCCATCCAGAACACATCAGCATGAAATAATAAACATGTAAAGGAATCTTCTAGGCATTAGCAGTAAGGCAATCATTAAAGACAGGAATTGTAGCACCAAAAAAGAAGAACAGGACAACAGATGAGTAGAGAAAACTATTGTTTGGGAGTTATCATAAAAGATGGGGTAAGATAGATGTCTTAAACATTTCAGCTTACTTTTTAAAAAAGAGTATGGGTTCAGTTAATTTAAATTTTAGGTAAAGAATAGGAACATATCTCTTTAAAAAAAAAGAAAACAAAGCATATAAGGCAATTAAGTGTGTCAATATTTGTTTAGTTTTGTATTGATTTTAAATTATTTTTATTAAAATTATGTGCAGCTCACAACTGTCTGTAACACCAAGATCTGACACCCTCACACAGACATACTTGCATTCAAAACACCAATGCACACAAAAAATAAAAATAAATTATTTTTTTAATTATGTGCAATATACTTTTTTCAGCCTAATAAAGAATGCTTATGAAAATTGCCAGTTCCACCACCTTCCCAGTGAAGAGGCAGCCAATTGAATGGGATAAAAATTTTTATTACCTGAACAACAGAAGAGGCCACCAGATCTCATTATAGATGGTTGTGAGCCATCATGTCATTGCTGGGAACTGAACTCAGGACCTTTGGAAGAACAGACAGTACTCTTAACCTCTGAGCCGGACTCCACCCAGCTGGAGATCAGAATAGATGCTGGGACTAGCAGTTGGACTCTGGGAGGAGCTCTGAGAGCCATCTTTAAGGGTGGGGGGCATGGAAAGACCGGAGGTGTCCAGGGCAGCACAAGGAGACCATCAAGGCCAGTGGATCTGGACCCAGGGGTCCGGCAGAGACTGATGCACCAAAGGACAATGCATGCAGAGAATCTAGACCCCTGTTCAGATGTAGCTTAAGGACAGCTCATTCTCTGTGTTTGTGGGGGTATGGTGGGGGAGGGAGCAGGGACTGCCTCTAACATAAACTCTGGTGCCCAGCAATTTGTTCACTTCCCTTGATGGGCAGCTTTGCTGTCAGACAGAGGGAAGGGATGCAGGCTATCCTGATGAGACTTGATAGGCTGTGGTCAGATGGTGAGGGAGAAGAATTCCTCCTGTCAGAAGACTAGGGGATGGAAATAGGTGGAAGAGTGAGGTAGGATAGGAATGGGAAGATATGAGGCAGGGGGTAACAATCTGGATGTAACATGAATAAATTATTTTTTTTAAAAAGAAAAAAAAAACCAAGAAAGTTTATCACCTATACATCTGACAGAGAGTTGGTGTCAAGAATGTACAAAGAACTGAAAAACCTAAACACCAAAAACAAAACAAAACAAAAACAAACCAGTTAAAAATTTAGGCATGAAACTTACAGTGACCATTCTTAGTTGTCAACTTGACACACCTAGGATCATAGACCTTAATTGGGGAATTGCCTCCATCTTCTTGGTTGTTAATTTATGGATGAGTGTCAAGCCTACGTGAACAGTGTTGTCGCTGAGCAGGAGTGCTTGATCTCCATAAGGAAAGAGACTGAGCAGAAACAAGAAAGCAAGCAGCATTCTTCCATGGCCTCTGTTTCAGTTTTTGCCCTTAAATTTCTGCCTTGCCTTCTCTTGGTGATGGCATGTGACCTATATACCAAATAAACCCTTTTCCTTTCTATGTTGCTTTTGGTCAAAGTCTTATTACAGCAAAGGAAAGCAAACTAGGACAAAAATTGATACCAGGAGCATGAGATGTTGCTGTGATGAACGTGATCGTGTTATTTCTTTCTTTCTTTCTTTCTTTCGGCTTTTGTTTTGTTTTTATGAGGGAAGACTGTGAGGAAATTTTGAAGCTTTGAGCCAGAAAATACCATTGACTGCTCAGAGATTAATGAACTCTTATGGGAGCTGGGGAGATAATGCTGTGAGAAGTGTAGGTGATGGAGGCCTGGCTTGTGAGGTTTTAGCAGTCTAAATTCTTCATAGACTGTCTGGGCTTTTCCTGTAGTATTTTCAGTTAAGACTCTGTGCTTCTTGGTCACTTGAGACTGAAGAATCAGTTGTGGTTAAGAAGAGAACAGATCATGTAAGTTCTATTTTTGCTTTAATAGGACAATTGGTGCTGGTTATCTGAGACTGAAAAATGAGCTGTAATTGATAAAATACCAGCATCACTCAGGAAAAATCTTCTGGAAGGTATTTCCTCAAGGTCAGGAAACAGAAGCTGTGGTACAGAAGGGACAAAAACATGCATCTCAAGACAAAAGCTGGACTTGAAACTATGTGAGGATCTCCCACATGGCATTGATTTTGAAAGCATAAAGAGCTCATAGCATTTGGGGGTTAGCATAGTGTGGCACAGTTGGAGTCCCTACAGAGAGGCCAGGATGCCATTAATGAAGGTGCAATCTAGGTTGCAGAGAAGACTGCAGAGCTGAGGGGTCATGGAAAGAAGCTGAGGCCTGTGACTATGAAAGGGAGGGAGAAGCCATTGTGAAGTTTTAGCCATAGCTGAAATGGAGACCCCAGCATAGCGAAGATGCCAGGACCATACAATGACAACTAAGGATAGTGATTGTTCTGTTGTGGCACTCAGTGGAGCCTCCCAGACAATCTATGTGTTGTAGAAGGCAGAGATGGAGGATGAGCATTTGGATTCCATAGCATCCTGAGTGAGTCTCAGATGGAACAAGCTGACCTAGTATTTACACTGTCTGAGCATAGTTTTCTGATTTATTTTCTGATTGTAATTGTGTTCTGATTCTTCCTTTAGAAATAAGAAATCAAGTAACTTATCTTTTATTTTACAGGAGTCCACAATTGAGAGACTCTGGACTTTTAAAAATCATTAAACATTTAAAGCACTAGAATTTTTTAAAGACTTCAAAAACTTTAAAAATTATTTTCTTAACTAGAAAAGCATTTCTTTCATAGTGCATTTGACCATATTTATCCTTCCTTCAGTTCCTACCAGATCATCCCTACCTCACAACCCACCAAACTCCATGTTCTCTCTCTACAGCAAACACAAGAAACACAGGTTAAAAAGTCCACACATAAATGAAACTCAAAATAAACGCTCAAAATGGCAACAATACAAAAAAAAGTTCAAAAACAGCAAAATGAGACAAAATGTCTACAAATTTCTATTGAGCTCATTTTTTGTTAACCAGTTTCTCCTGGGCATGGAACATGCCCTAGAGTGTAGTTAATATACTCAGTGAAACTCTATTGTAGGAAGATAGCAGATAGCTTCTTGGTTAGGGGTGGGAGCTATGTTCACTTGTCCCTTGCAGTGCTTGAGTTCCTGTCTTTAACCTGTTCAAGAATTGGACATACTACCATAGTCTCTTTGAGTCACCCAAACATCTGTTTAAGCCATAGTCTTTCCTTGCTTGTTCCCAAGGCCCTGTGTTAATGTAACATTTAACACTGATTTATATATTTATCAGTCCCGTTGTGTCTGGAAGACTCTGTTTTTGTGGAGTCATCCATCACCTCTGGCTATTACAGTCTTATCATCTACTCTTCTACTTAGATCCCAGAGACCTGAGGGGAGGTTTTTTGATGAAGATCTCTCATTTAGGGCTGAATGTTCTAAAATGTCTTACTCTCTGCACACTGTCCAGCTATGTGTCTCTGAGTTAAAATCCCCTCTGCTGCAATAAAAAGCTTTTCTGATGAGGCCAAAAGAGGTACTGAAAGTTGTATTGTATTTTATATTATATAATATTAATACTAGGCTTTTGGAACAAACAAGAGAGGGAAGGATATAGCTTAAAGTAACATGTTTGTGTGACAAGTTGACAAAGGATAGATTTATGATGGTTATTCTTTGTTGTCAATGAAGAGGGCACCTTACCTGAGGAATTACCTCAGTCATATTGGCTTATGGAAAACATGTGGGACAGTGATTGACTGCTTGTTGGTGGAGGATGTCCAAGTCCATGTAGGCAGTGCCATCCCCAGCAGATGAGCCTGTTCTATAAGATAAAGCAAGAGAGCATGTCCGTTATCAACATTCCTCTATGGTCTCTGCTTCAGTTCTGGCCTGCAGGTTCCTGATGTGATTTCCCTCAGTAACGGACCATGATGTGGAAGCCTGAGTTGATATGAACCCCTGTCTTCCGTGTTGTAAACTACAACAAAACGAAACAGAATTCTCAAAAGCCAATAGATATTTTTAAAACCTTTAGCCATCAGGGAAATGGAAATTAAAACTACATTGAGATTTCATGTTATCCCGGGCAGAATGGCTAAGACTAATAAAACAAAAGACAATAAATGCTGTATGGATGTTGGGAAAAAGGAACACACATTCATTATCAGTAGAAGAAAAGCCGCTATGGAAATTAGCGTGGAGATTTCAAAAGAGGTTAAAAGTAGATATGTCAAGTTATTCATCAGTTACATCCATGAACCTAATCCCAAAGGACTAGCTCTATATCCTGCTGCACACATACTTATTCCTCAGTTTCCATTGCTGCTCTTTTCACAATAGCCAGGAAGTGGAAACAGTATAGACATCCATAAACTGATAGTAGACTATTATTTAGCTGAAAAAGGAAAGGGAAATTCGTGAGTAAATGCATGGAGCTGGAGGTGACCATCCTGTGTGAGGTAACTCACACCCAGAAAGACAAAGGCTTCCTCTTCTTTTGGACACATTAATGCTGGCTTCAAACCTTTCGATCCATATGCTTCATTTGGAATAGCAATATTAGGTCAGGAATCTAATAAGGGGCTGTGGACGGGATTAAAGGGAGGGGATGAAAAGCAGGTGATATAAAGGGGAAAGAATAATAAAGAAACAGGAAGGGTTAAATGCCATGGGAAATGGGAGGGCAGGGTAGAGGGGGAGTGTGGGGAAGAAAGACTGGACTGAGGACCTCTGAAAATGTCATATGGAAACGTAGTCCCACAGTACTTCCTAAAAACACTTCCTAAATCTCAGTCTCTCAATCTCTCAGTCTCTCAGTCTCTCTGTCTTTCTGTCTCTCTGTCTCTGTCTCTGTCTCTCTCTCTCTCTCTCTGCCTGTGTGTGTGTGTGTGTGTGTGTGTGTGTGTGTCTTTCTCTTCCCTCCCTCCCTCCCTGTTTCTCTCCCTCATTTAAATGGAATGGAAAAGGACTTTCATATGCAATAAATAAATTTTTTTCACATTCCAAATTGCAGTTGTCTGGGGGCTTGCTACTTCAGCCAGATTTGATTCTGCCCCTGGTTTCACAAATTTATAAAAGACTATTCACTAGAGGTTACCATGAATGAACAATGTTTCCACAGCTGTACAAACCTTACCATGTCCTCAAAAGTTCTATTTCTCTGTGTCTCAAAGTTCAGCAGGATACCATTGGCTCAGCAGAGACCAGAAAGACAAACATATTTCAATGTTTCGCTGTCACATGGCAGATACCCAAATAGTTCAATACAACTCCAAATATACTCAAAAATAGCTTCCAGATTGATAAGACCCATCATACAAACAGCTCAGAAATGAAAGATGAAGCTGGTCACCAAATAGCAGCTGGAGGGGGAGGGGAGGAAAATGATTTTAAAGGAACCAAAACAGCTCAAAGGGAACCCCTAACTAAAAGGAACCAACACCGGAAGTGCACAGATTAGGTAGAAATATACCAAAGGTCAGACCAAGTAGTCATCTCTCTGCTTTGCCAAATATATGTGGAGACCAGCTGCTGCCAGCTGAAGTAGAAAGATAAGAAAAGTCCCTGCAATAAAGTAATTGTAGTAGCTGCATGGACTATTCAATCTTCCTCTCCATCCAGGGACAGCTTACTGAGAGTGGCTGACACCCCAAATGTGTCTTTTTTCCAAGACATAGCTTGCCAAAGTTATCAGCATTGTGAAGATCGAAGCCTGAGCCCTTGTATCAGCTAAGCCACCTGTCTCAGTAGGCCAACTAAAAAGACAAGTAGCAGTGAAAGACAGAGGCAGGGTTTTTATTCAAGGTGACCACTTTGGGGAAAACAAATAACGAAGGGCCCAGTGATCCCAAGTCTATGTTAAGGTTCTGATGCTTGGTTAATGTTTAAATTGATGGCAAGAGGCAGCACAAATAAGCAGTCCTGGTCAGGGTGTGCTTCCAACCCTCATTGATGTCATTTTCAGGCTCCAGATTCTCCTGGAATATAATCCGATAAGTTGTGAAAGGTGTGTGAAATCTTTTCTTGGGAGAGAATCTCCACTGTCTGGAACAAACCTTCAACATTTTCTTCTCCCACCATGATGTTCTGGGAGAAATTCTGATTCCTTGGGGACCAATTGTTTCAACAGTTTGATAGCTAAAGCTCCTGCCAGGATGGTTTTACCAACTCAATTATATAATTAGTCATAGCTTGTTATAACCCATTTCTTTCCATGTTTCCCCAAATTTGATGCAGTAACTAAGAGGCTCTATTTCATCTAGCATTGGCCTGACCCTTCTTATGTTTTCTTCTTGACAGCTAATGTTTATATTGTGACAGATCTCTTGTGTCACATCTTGTGTCACACTTGTTCCCACTTTCTATCAGTTGTTCAGCTTTACTGTTTATTAACTTTACAGTAGCATGTTATAGATCTCATGTTTTCGCCCATTATAAAGGAAATGGGATAAGTGGTATAAACCACTTGAGAAAGTGCTTTTTCTTTCTTTCTTTTTCTTTTCTTTCTTTCTGTTTTTTCTGTTATTGTTTTCTTGTTTTTGTTTTTTGTCTCAACTAACACTGCAGAGTTTCCAGGAGATGAGTGACAGAATATCAAAGAGTGATAAGAAACTTCAGAAGTGGGCATTCACTTTGTCCTATGCCTGATGCCACAGTGAGGCTCACTGGATTGGTTTTCACATACTATCACTGTACTGAGTTTTAAATATTTGCCTACATTTGCCAGAGGCGTAAAAGGTCAGATTCCAGCATTGCTTGCCTCCAAAGACAATGAAGTCCTTGCCTCTTTGGCTGTCTATTCATTCAGTCAACATCTCTGATTAGTTAGCAAACCTATAGGCCACCTGATGACTGATGTGAAACATGAAAATTAAGATATGAAATATGTGCCACAATATATGGCATCTACTATACTGGTAGGGGTACCCCAGAGAGAGAGAGACAGAGACAGAGAGAGAGAGAGAGAGAGAGAGAGAGAGAGAGAGAGAGAGAGAGAGAGAGAAGAGAGAGAGAGGAGAGAGAGAGAGAGAGAGAGAGAGAGAGAGAGAGAGAGAGAGAGAAGAGAGCAAGAGGTAAGAGAGGAACACAGAAACAAAAGAGGAGAAATGTGAAAGAGACAAGGTCTCTTTTATACACTGGGTATCTGGCCTACCTAGTGGCCAGCAGGTAATGATGTCATAGGGTGTTAATCAGACCGGAGCAGTATGCTAACATGATGACATCATTTCATTGTCAGAGAATTTAACTGTGACTAAATTCCTACCCATTGCACATACATTCATGGTCTTGTTCTGGATTCATAGTTGCTGCTTTAGAACTAAAAATAATCTGGCTTCCAACAAAATGTATGGGTTCCTTCAAATAAATATTTATTACTTTCCCATTTTACAAGTATATTATTTTTATGCAACTCCATAAAACTCAATTATTTCAGAATACTTGAGATCTAGCGATAGAAGACACACCTACTCCATTTCCATGATATTGCCATTGGTTGCTTGTGCTCACATTAGACTTTCTTCTCCACTGTCCTAAGTTCAAAATCATTTTTATCTCATACGTGAAATCAGTTAGTTCCACTGGAGCATGAGTGCATGCAGGACAACAAAAACTAGCACAATATAGTGTAGAAATTTTCATTTTTCATTTTTCTCCCTTCAGAATAAACTCCCCAGTGGAAAAGGAAGAGTGTTGTGAAACTTTCCTCCCATTTCATTGCTTTGTGAAGTGCTGCAATCCCTTACATGCACTTAATTATGGCTGGCAGAGCATTTAAAATATAGTCATAAGAATGTGCTCCTCAGTGAATGAGAACATGCTCTGGTCAAGGACTCACTGGATCTAAAGGGTCTGCTTTCTCTGGTAGCAATATCATTTTTAGCATATTACTATGTAAAT
Source organism: Acomys russatus (assembly GCF_903995435.1). Classification (NCBI taxonomy): domain Eukaryota; kingdom Metazoa; phylum Chordata; class Mammalia; order Rodentia; family Muridae; genus Acomys; species Acomys russatus. The sequence goes on from NC_067138.1 coordinate 82,708,609, forward strand.
TAGGAGACAGACACAATGATAAGAAACTGTTGTTTATAAAAGGTAAGCATTCAAAAGACATAAATAAATAACACTTTACTTTGTCTTTGTGGTTCTAGCATCAACCATGTTTCCTTTGCAAGATGGAACTCAAAGTTTAGTATGTGACCATTGGGAACTATTGAAGTTTTCCATGAACAATGTGCAAGCTCCCACCCAGAGTAACCCATTTATTCCAGTGTCTCCTTATCTGGTAAGCACAGATGGGTATGCTAACTACTTTGTGGCTCCAGGTGAGTCTGCCCTTCAGAAAGCTGTGAGGAAGTTAGGGGGATTGTATTTTAACAGTTCATAAACCAGAACACCAGAGAAGAAGCACATATGAAAAGCACCCTCCAGTTTGTAACTAGGTCTGAGGATCCAGAAAACAAAGCATACGTTCTAGCTATGGGTCCAAGGATATTAAGGGTTTACTATTTTTATTTATTCTGAAACTTTGATTAGCTTATTCTTATGTGGGAACTCATAAATTGCCTGCTTTAATAAAATAAACTCCACCTGCTAATGTTTCTACCTTAGAACTAGTACCATGGTCTGACATCTACCATATGCCTTCCATCTTGTCCTGGATAGTTATACTGGTTCATTTGAACATAATTGAATCATTGAAAATCTTTTCCACAACGCTATTAGTCAAGATACAATTATATGTGCTTTGCAAGCATATTTTATAGTTAATAAACATTCTAGTGAGAAAAATGTTTTAAAATATGATTTAATTTCTGTGGTATAATTGAATAAGAATTGTAAAATGCAAAATAAGGACTAAAAAGTGATGGGAAGCCTCAGAGGAGCCTTCTAGAGAAAAAGGCCTTTCTCATTAGAATCGTATAGTTGAGACACTAACTGGTACTTTTGTTTGTTTGTTCATTTTCAAGACAGGATTTCTCTGTGTAGACCTGCCTTGGCTGTCCTTTGTAGAACAGGGTGGCCTGCACTCTGAGGTCCATGTGCCACTGCCATTCAAGTTGTAGGATTAAAGCTTGAGGCCACCAAACCCAGCTTCCCTGGTACATTTTTGGAACAGGAGTAAATATAACTTAGATGAATGGATGTGTAACAAGAAAGTAGGACCATCAAGGCAATTGATGTGGCTGCAGATGTTTAGGGAAAGTAATAGGAAGCCAGAGATAGAACATCCAGGAGGTCTGATCTGATACCCAGTGATACAGAATTTGGATTCTGTGCTGCAGAGATGGTTCACTGCATTGTGGGCATTTGTTGTGCAAGTGAGAGAACTTGAGTTTATAGTCAAGCACCTGTGTAAAATTCAGGGAGCAGCCATGCTTATGCCTATAAAACCCCAGCACCATTTGGGGTGGAGACAGAGGCTGAGATTTGCTGTCCCCTAGCAAAATTCCTCCAGGCTCAGTGAGAGACTGTCTTAAAGGAGTGAGTCAGTGAGTGGTAGAGTAGGGCACCCAATTTCTTCCTCTGGCCTCCACATGCACACCCAGTCATATGTAGCCACAAATACATGTACTTATATATACATACCTTCCTCAGATCATTTACAGAATCTTTTGGACTAGTGCCCAATTATAAGTGAGTATATACCATGAGAGTCTTTCTGCTTCTGTGTTAACTCACTCAGTATCATTTCCACTCCTTGGAATAAACACAGAAAATACTCCTCCACACAAGGACATATGCTCAATCATGTTCATAGCAGCCTTATTCATAATGCCCAGAACCTGGAATCAGCCTAAATGCCCCTCAGTTGAAGAATGGATAAAAAAAACTGTGGTACATTTACACTATTTAATACTACTCAGCTATTAAAGACAAGATTATTTTTAGAATTAGTTTGAACTCTGTTTGATTACTAGTATCAGAACAGAAAATTTATATATACATAATAAGCTTATAGATTTTGACGTAATATTTGTACCTTAAGAAAAGTTTTAAAGAGTCAAATGAAAATAAAAATATTATAAAATCAGTGGCAAATAGTCACCCAACCCCTAAGCCAGCTTTGTTTTTAATTGAATTGGAAGCACATAAAGACCATTGTTCTCTTATGTTTGTAGAGGGCAGCAGAGACAAGCTAGATGTGTGTGATACCACATGGCAATTTATTCTTTTTCTTGGTACATATTCTCTTGATGATCTGTCCTTTTTTTTTTTTTTTTTTCCTCTTTCATATCACTTGTCCAGTGGTCTCCAGATTTCTTAGTTGGATGCTTCTGTTCTTCTGGAAAGATAAAAACAAAACCCTATTCCAACCCTAACTCTTTATGGGGAGTCCTTTTATGGAAGGTTATATCTTTTCTAGAGTAAAATATTTTTGGCAACAAAAAAAGTATGTTTCACCTGAAATTAAAAAATTATTTTGAAACTAAATATACCTCATTATGTGTGGAGAAATATACCTATATCCTGCTGTCTTTTTTTTATATAAATTAGAGGTTTAAGTTATTTATTTTTAGATCACAAAGGACATTCACTTTGATTTTCAACCTGCCTTTTGCAAGTGGCTTTTAAATTTATGTCACTTTGCCTTTGAAAAGATCCAATCCATCATTGTAAGGGGTGCCCTTACAACCATAGGGTAGTTGGCAATGACTGAGTATAAGGTTGTCCATGCCTCATAAAATGTCCAGGTCCTCATAAAATTTTCTCAAAGAGAGAATATTTATTCTCCATATATGAAAAGCATTTGCAATAGATGCTAACAAGCAAATGGTGGTGGGCTCCTTTTTACTTTATGAAGAGTTCCAGTTGTCAATTTCCAAATACATATGTTATCCATAATTAGAGTATCATCTGCTTCAATACTGGTCAGGATTACATGCACAGAGATGAGCTTACTGGAAGTCGTAAAAGCTGCTCTTTGTTCCTGTCCTCACTGAAAGTTAGCTGCACTTCGAGTAATCATGGGGGGGGGGGTTTATAATAATCTGTAATGTGGTATGTGATTTCTCTAGTGTACAAACATACATATTAGTAGCAATATCTGAGTTTTGTCCCTGGGTGGTGGGATTAAAGGTGTAGGCCTCCACCACTTTATTCACTGTAATTCTAGAATTTATTATTTTTAAACTAACTTATAGAGATCACTTGTCTCTGCTGGGATTAAAGGCATTACTCTGATCAAATATTTTATCATATCTCCAAACCAGTCCAATTCTTAGAGATTTAGAAAACAAGTGTGAACTGTAGTAAGCCTTTGAATTTTCTTAAAACATTTAAAGTCTCTTAACTTTGTATTTAATATCAAAAAACAAATATAACCCTTTTAGTTAAGAAGTAAACTTAAAAGCTGATGTACAAGATGGAGTGGGCCATGTAGCAGTCTACTCTAGCATTCTAACATGGAATTAAAACACATGGTTTAAGAAAATCCATTTTCATGCCAGTAAGGTAAGTGTGCTTTGGGAAATTATCATTCAGAAAGATTATTTTTCTATTTTTATTTTTTCATACATAGTTAATCATTTAACTTTTTTCTCAAGTTTTTTTTATTATTTTTTCTTTTTCATATACTTTTATAAGAATACTTATATATACACACACAATAAATGAATGTAAATCAAAATCTATCATATCTCATCTCTAACAACTTAAAACATCTATCTAGACCTAAAAACATCTTAACCCCAAAACAACTAAGCTTAATTGTAAGACTAAACTATCTTTTCTTCAACCCCATCAGAGACTTGAGAAGGGATAAAACTTAATTACCTACAGAAACAGGAAGTGCAGGTGAGCAGCTTGCAAAATGAAACAAACAAAAAAAAGAATGACACAGACAGTTTGCTGCCAGAATAGTCTCTCAAAACTCTCTATAAGGCTGCCTTCAGCCTTCTAGCCCAGTATATCTGACAGACATATTGGTGAGGCACGAGCTATTGGGGACTTGCTTACTCTGTCTTTGCAGTGTTTGCCTGATGACTCTGCCTATATCCAAGCTTGCCTATTTTTAGGCAGAATTCTGTCTGTGGCTGAAATGAAGACATTTTGCCCAGTGGGTGATTTGTCATATTTGAAGCCATCTCAGTAAGGAGGTTCTTTAATGCTTATCATCTTCTTTGAGGTAGGCTGGGTGTTGCCAGGAGTTAATCTGTCTTGTCAAAGAATCTTTAAAATAACAAAAACATATTTAAATGCCATATTCTGTAGGTCTCTGAGGTTTTTGAAGACCTTATTTAACTATTTTACCTTATCTTTCTATAGAATCAAATCTATTTTTTAAACATAAGATGTATATTCTTGTAATAAAAACAGACTAATAATTGACACAACTAGGATTTTATGAAATAAAAATTAACTTTTATGACCTAATTATCCTAAACAGCCTGCAATTGCACTTTCAAAGTATTAGAATTAACCTTGTATTAAAATTGAGTTGTATGGGCACAAAACCCATATTAGAATAGAAATATATATAATGTGTATGAAGAACAATCTTAAATTTGAATTTTATACCAATGTATCAAAATTAAACTTATTTTGCATTGATATACAAAATTCTTTACCAATGAATTAAAAATAACCTTTAGAGATGAGGATTCAATAATCTGCTTATTGTCCTATCATCCCTATATATTTCTATATTTCTCCTTCTTTCGTTTGAACCCCTATCTCCAAACCTAAGAAAGAAAGATAAAGGAAAATAGAGACATCCCTGAGCCCAACCTTGTTTTCTGTCTGAATAAGACCAATAATAACGTATAACCAATTCCCAATGCAAATAAACATCTATAGTCCAAGAAAGCACCCAAACCTAAGCAACCCCCTTTAAGGGCAATGTGGCACCATTCTCTTAAGGTTTCTTCCAGCTGATTTGGGATGAATAATACTTTTTTAGGGGCCCAAATAAATTGGGGAAAATGGTTAAATAAGCTAGGAATAGCTTTTATGGTCTAGTTTATAAACGTTGGGAAATTCCAGGCTTAATAGAAGTCTTGCGTGGGAAAGTCTGAAATGCTGGACCAATTGGAACTGGAAGTGTTCTTTGAAGCTGTCCTGAGAGCTGTCCTGTTCTGATGAGGAACAACAGTGGAAACACTTGGGGCTGGAACATGAAAAATGCAGGACGTCAGCATCCAGCATGGTGAAAAGAATGAATTCTTTCAGGTCTGACCCAATGTCACTCTCTGGTTCTTTTGTTCTGAAAACATATAATTTCTCACAAGCATTATACAGTCCTAAAACTACAAATGTACGATGTGTGCAAGATTGGTATCTTTGAAAGACCAACAGTTGTTTTGTCCTGCTTTCGTACAACCTGAATGGCCTGTGACTGATCTTGATAACAGCTTTTCATATTTTTATCAGAAGCATTCTTTTTTTAGGCTTTGTTTCTGAGATTGGATGAGTGTTTTCTATTGTTTTCTGTGTTCTCCTTTGCTGCAGCAAATCATATTCCCATAAATTCACAGCTATATTAGCTACATATGGTTTTAATTTTCCTATTTGTCCTTCTGGCCCTATATACCTGACCCATCTTGAACTTTGTTTTACCTTAGATAAAGTTCCAATCCCTAGAAGCTAAATATTTACCTTCTGAGGAGGCAATCTGAATATCAAGATTTTGGTGAAATTACTGTTACATTTGCTCTTGTGTCTACGAAACCATCAGTTCCAATGTTATTTATTTGTATTTTTAACTTGGGTCTCTGGCCATTATTGCAATTTACCAAAATACTTGTTCTCTTGTCTTCTTGAACACTCTTGGATTAACAGTGTGTGATAGGGCTGAGCCATACCACAACTAGAAATAGTTTTTTTCTAGTAAACAACACAGTTTTGGGGTTCACAGTGTGATCAAATTTCCTACAACACCTGGGCCCCAGGGTTCCATCAAATTACACTATTCTTGGAGTTGTATAGGCAAAATCTTCAAGGCCACATACTTCCTGCCTTTGTTCAATCAGAGACAAGCACACATCATGATGTATTTTCTTCTATGTGTAATCACGCACACATCCCATCTCTGTGCAGTCAAACATACATCTTGTAAAGGCAGTAGGAAAGTTATATTCTGTTTAGAAAACACATGTCTTGGTTATCTTGAGCTTTCTTTTCAATAGTACTGTGACCATTAACTTTCATTAAAAAGAAAAAAAGTTGTAACAAGCCAGGAAATTACAAGAATAATTTGCTAGCATCCCTAATCAAGTGGGGCATACAGGTTAGAAACAAATTTGTCTTATAGGACTATTAATTACAGTAATTTAAACTTAATACATAATGTTAGCCATCACAAGATACAACCCATCTCTCTTGCCTTATATTTGTTACCATTCTTTTCAGCTTCTAACTTAAGCTCACCATGCCTCTTCTTTCTTTCTCTGCCCTCTTCTGTATGCTTTTTTGTCATGTGTATATGCTTACAGAATGCACTGACAGCTTATTTCTTTTACTATTTCTTTTCACCAAATGATTTGCTGATTCTCACTTAGAAATGCACATTTACACTAGGAATTATGACCTCTGTCCATAATTCTTTAAGATGCTCCTTACATTCTCTAGACTTCAGTTTTATCATTTGTAAAGCATCCAGTTAAGTTATATCAGTGGATGGGAAGACACTTGAATCCCTTGATGCAGATCTGATTGTGTTGATTCCACTATTATTGCTGTAATTATCATGTTTAGATAGGATCCCACTAAGCAGTATCTGTGTGTTAAAATGGAAGTTTAGAAACCACTGGTTTAGAAGGACCTTTCAGCGACATTCTGTGAAGAAGTTTGGCTGAAAAAATTCAGTAAGAGGTAACTGTGATTTAAGTCCTAAAACTAACTTCAGTGTTATGTATGTCTTGGTTTCTGATAAAGTCAACTGAGCTTCAATAGGTTCAATCTCCAGCTCTTATCCCCACTCAGATTTATTTAAGCCAGTTAATTATACTCTCTTGTGATAATCAAGGCCATCATATCGTCTCTCTACTGCAAGGTCTCCCTCTCTGTCCTGCATGATCACTCTATTTCTAAGTACAATCTCTGTATGCCATCCTACCTTGCCTTATGGAAATATGTTGGCAATTTACTGGATCTGATGTCTCCACAGAAACACACCTCTGGATGTGTCTATGAAAATATGTTGTGAAGGCTCACTCTGAATGAGCTCCACCCATTAGTTGAGTCTCCTTTCCATTAATAAAAGAGCAAATCAAGCTGAGGATCAACATTCAAGTCACCCAGTCTATACCATGTAACTTGCTAGGCCCTACTCGTGCTGTCATTTCTATCATAATACATAATGCCTTTCACTGCAAGTGAAAATTAACCTTTCCACTACTGAGTTGATTTTGACTGTTTTGTTTTTTAACAAGAAAATAAATATGCAGAGAATTGTTACCAGGCATGGGAACACTGCTATAATGTGACTCTATAAGGCTCATGGTCTCTGGAACTGGTTTTCAGGAAAGGTGAGGAAGAATTTAGAGCTGAGTTAGCAAGGCTCTAAGACAGCATAAAGTATTTAGTGAGCCATTTTGAAGTGACTGGGACACCAGGATCCTGGGAGAACTGTGGACAATCAAGGCCCAGCTCATGAATTTTCAGAAGTGAATAATGTCTCTATTAGGAACTAAAATAGAAGTCATTCATGCTATTTCATCAAGTAAACTGGTTGCATTCTTCCAATGGCCTGAAAGTTGGGGTAAGGCTGGATTAAAGAGTAATTGATTAATTTGTTTAGTGGAAGAAATGGCAGACCACGGTAGCCTCCAGCTGTGTTGCTCTCACCCAGGTTTGAGTCTGTAAAACAATAGGCAAAGCAAAACTATGAAAAACATGCAGTTTGATGTGGAAAAGAGCATGACTTCAAAATTCCAGGCTAGAAGAACAGGAAAAAGGTTGTAATTATTAAAGACATTGGCACCATTAAAGAAAACTCCCTAGTGTTCAGCACTAGGAGTCTTAAGGCAAGACTCCATATATCATCGGTTCCAGCTTGTGAAAAAATAAATTAATTGCATTTTCTTGTTGTTGTTTTGAAACAGTGTCTCACTTAGCTTATGCTGACTTTGATGGCACAATGTAGCTAAGGATGACTTTGAAATCCTTATTTTCCTGCGTGCAGCCCTATTAAGTGCTGGAATTATAGGCATGTGCCATTGTTCCCGGAAAACTGAAAGGATAGGGCTTGAACTGAGAATGGTGCTGCCAAACACACACACACACACACACACAAACCAAACCAAACCAAACAAACAAATAAACAAACAAACTACTAAAGAAAGTGTTCCTTTCAATATTAGCCTTAAAAGCATTTACCCCGCTGCAACTATGATCAAGGGGAATCCAACATCTCTATTTGGGAGCAGAAATTGATGATACTGTCCATGTGATACTAATTTTCAGGGATAAAAGCTGTAAGTGTGAGAGGGAGATAGAAATCACCTGAGTCCAGAAAGTGTATGGCAGGGTCAAGTTCATTGAATGCAGGCTCTGGAAATGAAGCCTGTCATAAAGCTGGAAAAGTAAGCTTAAATGTAAATGGATACACCAGGATGTTTGTGACACTAATACCATGGGGGAGCTATTGAAATAGTGGGAAGGCCTGGGACAGTAGACTGGCTATAAAATACCAGAGGTAGAACCAAAAAAAAATGAAGTTACTCAAGGATGCTGGATTAGAGATTCTCCTATCACAAACTTCAGGTACCAAATACGGAGCTGTATGATTCCTTGGTTTTGTTGGCCAGAATTATGGTCTTTCCTTGCTATCTCCTGGTCCTCCATATTAAGTAGGGAATGTTCATCCAGTGTAATTGCATATTATATGCCAAGGATATATCAAATATATCTAGAGATTGTGAGATAAAAATGAGACTTTCAGGACGTAGGGTAGAATGCTATGATTTAAACTAACATGGTTAGGTGTCAGGTTGACAAAGAATGAAATTGATCTTCTTTGTTGACTAGATATAGAACCACCACCGAAACATCCATCTGGTTGTATCTGGAAAGGTGTAACTTAGGAGGGGACAATCACCCTAATGGGTAGGGGATCCTTGACTGAAAAAAAAGGAGAAATCAAACTGAGCAACAACATTCATTTCACTTAGCTGCCTGACTGTGAACTCAATATGACCAGCTCCCCGACACTGTTGCCATGACTTTCCCACCAAAAGGCATTGTGCCTTCAAACTCTGATTCAGAACAAGCATTTCTATTCTTAAGTTGTTTTCTTTCACACATTTCCTTATAATATGGTATCAGTCATTCTGAAATTTACTAAAGATCTGGGCACAATTCTGGCAGGCAGCTACACAAACAAGGAGGAACACTGATTGGTATATATCTCTAAAATTATGGAGGAAATAAGCATATCTAAGCATGGGCTAAATTGAAAAAAAGTTGTATTAAGTATCTAGATTTCAGATACTGGGAGCTAATAAAAATTGAAAAGTTTTGTATTGATTCTATGTCTAATACTGATACTTTCTGTATTTTTAATTTTTTAGCACCACCTTATAATACTAGCGATTCTCTCTTATGTTCGTATTGACACTTTCTTAGTTTTTATCAGACAATGACATTCTAATCACAGTAATTCTTTGTTGTCAAAGTAAAAGAGGAGAAAAGCTCTCCTGTGCATTGTAGGATGTTTAACAGTGCCATTGGCCTCGTCACAGTTGTGACTCCCTAGTCATAATGGGTACAAATGCCTCCATATTGTGCCAAATGTGTCCTGGAGAGACAAATAGAACTTAGTTGAGTATTGCTGCAGTAGAATCATAGACTTGAAGTTAAATACTTTTCCTCAAATATCCATGCTACTTCTCTTAGGCCCTGCAGACAGAAACTTCCCACTGCCACCATTCAAAGGAAAAGGGATTTAAGCCTTTATGACATCTTATTAGACAAGCCTGGCCTATTCTGTGGAACAGGAAAGAAGAAAGATTCTCAGTCCCACACTGAGCCAACACACCTTGTATCATCTAGCTCTAAGCCCACAGCTCACAGTGTGTAAAGCTCCATCTTCTATTAACAAGTAGCTGAGGCTCTGATCCCCACAGAGGATGTCCTTAATAAAGTACAGGTCTAATTAAAAGAGTGATGAACCTAAAGAAGGGTCAAAAGAAGTCCTTCTCTGCTATTATTAAGAAAAGACAAAACTGTGGTTAACCATGTGAGCCATATGAAGAATAGATTAAGGAAAGCTAAAAATTTTACCAATAGAATTCTGAGGCCAGGAAAAAAGACAGGCTTCCTCTTCTGCCAATCTGTGAAAAAGATTTGTGCTCAGCTCATGGTGAACAGTATTTTATGACCAACAGCCAGGACACTTCTGGTATGGCTATGGGCATGAAATGAACATATGTCCAGTGAGCAGACGCCTGCATCCTCATTAAGGGGCAAAAACACCATGTGAGCTCTTTGGACCTTGAAAATGTGGCCTTGGGCTCCCAAGGTTTTAATTACTACAAAGTCCCATCATGACATTCTCTCTACTGGCTAAAAAGGACAGAGAATAGAAAGCTACTCATCGTTAGAGCCCAATGCTGACATCCTGTTGGTTTCTATACATAAAATGATTTCCTTTCCTATGGCTCTATAAATAGTACTGCTGTCCTTCCTCCTGTTTGCTGAAATTCTCCTTTCCCCAAGCAAATGATGACAAGAGAGAAATAGTCATCCATCCATGAAGATCTGGAGAAAGGAGACCATATGTCCCCATGGGGCCTATAACTTTCCTATAATACCCAGTGTCCACTTATTCTGTGGTCTTCCTTCAGCTGATCAGCAGATGCCCTCAAGAAAGGCCCTACAGTTGCACAGACAACATGAAGTGCATAATACCCTAGCAGTAATCATTGAAACTTAAAACTTAAGTTGCAATTAGTATTGCCCTTGTTACAATTATTATGATAGACCATGTATAGAGACTGAGTTGGAAGATCTCTTCCCTAGTTTCCAGGCCCCTCCCACAAAGAGCCTGAATTGGCTTACTTTCCTTTAAGTATCCCAATGCTGCTTTACTTAATATTCATTTAGTTATAAAGTCAGTGAGAGCCCTTGCTTAGCTATATTCTTCAAAGAATAAGAAATACATTATGGCATATATGTGTGTGGTATAGAGGGTCATAAAAATTAAATTCTAGCATATAAGCATATATTGTAGTTGTATTTTTATAGGAAAAAAAAAAGCAACTCTCGTTCTCCTGGTGAATTGTTCCCTTTTTGGTGAAGGACTTCAGATTAGTGGAGTCAAGGCAGGGTGACATACCACATCAGAGTCCCAGTGCAGCATTCTAGCTGACAACAAAACTGCTAGGTTGATCACTGATGTGTTTCTGATAGTGTGTATTTTGTTTAACTGTTATTGCTTAAAAATGTGCATGCAAATGTACTGAATTTCAGCTACTTGGAGTTCTGTGCTTTGAGGGTATGTTTAATCCTCTTTAAGGATAAGTAATTTTTATTATTTTAGAGTTGGTCTTCTATACTGTAATGTGTTCCATTTATGTGAGGCCTTTGCTATGGGTGAGCAACATGGGCTCCAGCCCCCACCCCACGCCCCCGATAGAAAGGATGTTTGAGGAGTGTCTTATTGCTTGAGCAGTCTCCTTCCTCACACGAAAGAAGGGAAGCATCCCCCTGCCTTAGGATTTATCTATGTTTACCATGTTGCATCAAGCATATGAGTTTTTCAAGGTTGCCTGGGAATATAATGCATTGTTCATAATGCTAAATGTAGATGAGATATGTTTCTATGAGCCCTAGCGTTTTTTGTTTTTTTGGGGGTTTTTTTTTTTTTTTGTTTTTTTGGTTTGGTTGGTTTTTTTTATTGTTGTTGTTGTTTGTTTGTTTTTGTTGTTGTTGTTGTTTTTGTTGTTGTTTTTTTGGTTGGGTTGGGTTTTTTGTTGTTGTTCTTCTTCTTCTTTGTTTGTTTGCTTGTGACAGAGTTTCTCTCTGTAGCCCTGACTTTCCTGGACTCTCTTTTTAGACCTGACTAATGTCAAATTCACAGATATGCACCTGCCTCTGCCTCCTGACTGCTGGGATTAAAGGCATACTCCATTAAAGGCATACTCCACCATGCCCAATGAGCCCTAATTTTTCTTGGGGTTTCTTTTTCTAATAGTTGTAAAATCTGATCAAGTACTAATTCTACTTATTTGTTGAATTTGTTTGTGCTTTGCTTCCTCTTTTTTTTTTTTTTTTTTTTTTTCTACTTGTACTTCCAAACTTTTGTTAATGCATATTTCATGTGAAGGTCCTATGACGTAGTTTTTCAATATACCTAACTTGTTTTATTTAATAATAATTTTATTATATAAAATGGCTCCCACATATACTTCAAGTAGTGTTACCCATACATTTCTTTCTGTATCCCCATTTCTAGGCAAATGAAAATGTGATGTGTGAATTGAAATTCCCAGGGCAAGAAGACACATGTCAAAGAATCTATATTGTTTACTGACTGATTAGAACATTGATCACGGACAGTTGGAAATTACAGGTCCACACCCCAATTATGTAGGGCTATCTTTAGCACTCTTAAGATTCATTAATTGTATACTCCTGTGTCTGAGCTAACATCTCTTGATGAACAGGTAATGTCATTTGAAATGAAGTATAAGCTTCTGCCAATTCAAAAATCTATGTCATTAGATATCATCTGGAGCCTGTGACAATTTCTCCCACATTACTCTAACCCACCTATATTATATTGCTGCCAGATTGGCAATATACCATGTTATATGACTTTTTAGATCTATAATACACAGTCTTTATGAAATAGCTTCTACATTGGAACATGATATTGGGATCAACCTGGGTCCATAATGTTGGGCCAGAGGAATTCATATTTGAGATGAGAATTATATTTTCCATTCACAAACTTTAGGAAAATCACAAGAATAAATTAATAAAATAGAATAGACTAGTAAAAAAAGAAATAAATATTCATAATTTCCCTATGATGCTACTTAACATGAATTAAGTGTGAATTTAGTCTCATCACCTAGGTTGTAATAAAATGTATTGGAAATTAAGAAAAAAAAAAAAGGAAAATCACTTTATAATGTTGACTTTTTTATTAGAATAAAATTAATTAATTTCTGGTGCAAATTTTGTGAAGTTCTTCATGAAATAAGTCTTCATTTTAGATCTATTTCTGGAAGACATGCTATACCAAAGCATATGCAATAGAAATCAGAGATCTAGAGTTCAGAACACTTTGACACAAACTGCATGTTCAAAAATTCTTGTTTAAAACAGTTTTAAAAGGAGTTAATAAATATCCAGCCTCAGAAACAAAACATTTTCTGAAATATTCTCCACTAAGTCTGGAGGTATATTAACTAATGAACTTGAGTAAGAATGACTAACTTTAACAATGGTGTTCTAACATCACCATATTTGTTCCATCTATTTCATTGTCCTAATTTCACTGTGATCAATCCACAAATTCATCATAGGATCAAAAACAGATTAAAACTCCGTTGTACTTTCAATTAAAATCATATAAAATATTATCACTGTTCTCAGTTTCACTAAATCACTTTGCTCATTCACTTATTTCCTTTGTTTGAGGAAAAACAAAACCCTGTAATTATTTTCAGAGACTTAATGTCACTACATTTTCCTGGACCCATTTCACCCTTAATCCTTGATGTTATTCAACAATAGACGTTCATTATACAAGCAGGGTAGAGACACAAACATAATTGACTTACGGTTTTTGTGAAAATTGTATATTTAGTAATATGATGACTTTCAAACTGTAAATGAAATTTCTTCACCTAAAATAATCAAAAATTATGATTCCTACTACCTGAAAAGCATTACTCTCTCCCTATCAAACCAAGAAGTTGAGTTGTTCTAATGCATAAAAAGACATTAAAGTACCAAGTGTAATTTTTTTTCATTCTTAAATCAGGCAACACAATATTCAATCATATGCTATACTATCCCCTTTGGGGGATAGGGGGAATAACTTTGCTCTAATATTGACTGCAACAATGATTTTCCTAATGAATAAATATTGACTTCACAACGCAAGCATTGTTCTGCATGTTTTTTCAAGAGTACTACTTGGGGGAGGCTGGAGAAATGGCTCAGAAGTTAAGAGCACTGTCTACTCCTCCAAAGATCTTGAGTTCAATTCCCAGCAATCACATGGTGGCTTACCTGCATCTATATTGAGATCTGGTGCCCTCTTCTGGCCTGCCACTGTACATGCAGGCAGAACACTATACGTAACAAATAAAATTAAAAAAAAAAAAAGAGTACGACTTGGAAGAAATGTTCATAATATCATGTTATGTATTGAACTTTATTGGTGTGAAGGGCAACTGGCTCCACTGGAACCCACCAGAATAAGATCTTTTTGCTTTGAGAGTGAGAAAATACATTTTAAAACAATATGCCATCTTACTGTTAAATAGAGGACTTCATTTAAAAAATACTTACTGAGAGTCTACTTTTTTCCACTAACTTCTTTGTGCACTATAAATATAGCAGGATACACAGCAAAGTGCCTATTGTCATGAAGCAGACTACATGAACTTTTTAAATCACTATAAGGAGTTTCACTATAAATAAAATGGATACCATATGTGAGTTTCAAGAAGAAATAACATGAATGGTTTGTGTTTTTAAAGGAATATACTATCACACAGGGAAAAAATATAGTAAAGAAACACAAGAAGGGAAATCTATAGGTGACAGCGGCCTAGAATTGAAGGTTTAACAACAGACATGTGATAATACAGTTGACTTTTGGATAAATAGAATTTTTAAGGCCAACTCTACTGGCTTTTGCATGAAATGAATATGTGATGTGAAAGACAGAAGATTCAAGGCTGACACATAGGGTTTAAAACTAAACATGATGGAAAGCACCATGGAAGAGAAGTTGGAAGTCGGAAGGAAAGACTATATATAAGCTCACTTTGGAACCTTCTAGGCTTGAAATGCAACATAGACTCACCTGGGAAGAGAGCATCAATTGATGACTTGTGTACATCAGATTGGCCTGTGGGCATGTCTGTGAGGATTGTCTTGATTGCTAATTGATGCAGAAAGTCCTAGCCTATTGTATCTGGCAGCACTCCATAATTTAGGCGTGGACTAACTAAGAGCCGAGAGAATTAACTGTCTGAGCTTAGCAACCAGTGCAGCATGGCTACATTGCTTTCCCCCTACTCTTGACCATGGGTATGATAGGATGCTTGAATTCTTCCTTGACTTCACTTATGATGTATTGGAACTTGGAGGTGTAAGTTAAATAACCCCTTTCTCCCTTATGTTACTTTGGTCATAGAATGTGTCACAGCAAAAGCGAGGAATAGGACTCTTCTGGAGATGTGAAGCTGTGGAGAGGAGATATTAAAAATAACAACTAAATGGCATGATAGTCTAAGTGAGAACAGATATGTAGCATGAGCAAAGAAGGCCACAGGATGTGGGGGATATGCAGGCATTAGGGGAAATAAAAATTCTAGCAAACAAAATGAAACCAGATTGAGAAATGAATAGAGTAAAGAATGGTTAGCTCATTGAATAGGAAACTTGAGAACGGCATTTTTCCAAGTAAAATTTCAAGTTTTCCTACTTCTATTTTGCTGAAGGGAAATGATAGACCTTAATATAGTACAGAAAATAAAAAAGTAATCAGACCAACAACAAGAGCTACACAGTCCTTGTGTCAGTAAGATCGCACCAGCAAAAGGCATAAATTCTGCATGCCATATTTATTGGCACTTTGTCTTCAATTTACTTCCCTGTCACCTTTTATTACAAAAGATTGTACTTTCATTGACACCCAGGAAATATAGGATGTCTCTTCATTAGAAATTATTTTTTTTAAATGCCATACTCAGCTTGTTTGATGATTATTATTTTATGGGAACCACATTTCACTGTCACTTATTGTCTTAGCAAAAATTAAATTCTGACAAAAAAAAAAAAAAAATGAGCAAGCAGGACTTGACGGGAACCACAATTCCTAAGTGGATTTAACTGGCAAAGTAAGAGATCTTGAACTTCAGGCTGTGTCAGAAATTCTCTGTCTTGTTCTCCTATAGGAGCTCTATTAAGACATAAAAAGAGGTTGAAGCATGTTTGATTGGGTTGAAAGGAAGTGTCTACATGGCCCTCAGGATTTCCTGTGACAAAGTTGGTTCCAGTCTCTCTAGTGTTTAGAGAAGATGTGAGTCTGTGGTCACAAATTATCACCAAGATTTCAACCATGAAGAGTTCTTCGACTTCCTAAGGCACTTGCATATCTGAGCAATAGATGAGTGCTGGCTAAAGGAGACATGGACTCCAGGGTGGAAATTAGAACTGTCATCCTGAGCCCATTTGTTTACCTATATATCCTGCATCCTTCATCTTCTCAGCTTTATAGCTGCGAGATTGAACACAGCCAGATATCAAGGCATCTTAGCTTGGCACCCATTGCATTGTGATCATGCTACAAGTGTCACTACCTGCCTAAAATACTGAAAAACATTATCAAATATAAGCCCTTGGCACTGTTTCATCTTTTTAGCACTTACATTTATTAGCACAGAGAATTTAAACAGAAGTTACAAGACACATGTTGCCCTTAACTTCAGGACACCAAGGACAAAGGAGATCAAAGTCTGCATTTCTTAGTGCCAGAATATGTACAGTATGTGACTAAAGATTTTTGAAAGAAATACCTCAAGAATTAGCTTAGCTCAAGCCCACATTCATTTTTACGTTTTCTCTTGTTTGTTCTTGGGAAATATTTCAATATTTATTACTATAGTGATTTAATTATTCTTCCATCTTTAACTATTTTTTACAATCAATAGAATTTATAAAGATTTGAAAGTGTCTTTGTACAATACTATAATCAAAGCTCTGATAAAATAGAACACATCTTAATTTGTAATATAATTCAACTAGTGTGGGATTTTGTTATTGATTTCTTTACAAAAATGCTAGATAACTTTGAAAGCAATATTTTTGTATATGGCAAAGTTTTCTATCAAATTTCTTCATTATAGTTCTAGCAAAAGGCTACAGATGAATAGCTTCCGGGCAGAATGCACTATGGAAGAAGCAGGTCCAGTTGGATGGTGGATACAGAAGACATCTTGCAAAAACATCTCAGGGACTATGCTTTCAGAAAGGAGTTCACACTTTCCTGCAAATAACTGGACACTAACATAAAATCCATGGAGCCACTGAGATTCCTATATTTCAATACTGCATGAGCGCTTGCAATACTTTTTTCATATCTTTGTGTAGTGAGGAACTCATATGTTTGTTACTTAATGATCAGATGACAAAAACAAGATTGATTAATCGGGTGGCTAATCAATTACATACAAAGACTTTCCAAACATGAAAGCTAGGTGGCAGGAGCAGGAGATGGAGTCTGGGTTGCGTCTATGGAGGAAACTTAGCTGAAACTTATAGGAGTAGGAAACACCCATTGAAAGTCCCTTTAATGTACCACATAGTGCCTACTTTTCTATCTAAATCACCACTGTTTGTAGAGGATATGAAAGCATTCTCCTTTAAAGGTGGAAAAAGATTCTGAAAGCAAGATTTTGGTTCTGATTCTTGAATTTCTGTTTTTTTTTTCCCTGACTATTATTGTTTCCATGCTAAATTATTGGATTATAATTTAGTCCTTTAATTCTTCCTTATAACCTTCACTGAAATAAGATCTGAGCTTAATTCCCATGAGAGTCCAGGTTTATTTTGATCCATAGCATTTATTCCTGATAACTAAATTGAAATGTTTCCCATGTCCTGGAGCATAAGCTATGGAGGAAGATTATATGATGTCCTGTGCAAAGAGAGAATATATAGACATTCTAATCTATTCATAGTGAAAAACATGAACAGTATTATTTATATTTACCTCTACCCTAAAAGGAAACGAACACACCAATAAGTGAGAATTTTCTTTCTTTTACCTCCATAGTACTTGCCTTATGTTCCTGCCATTTAGGAACTTGAACAATCTACTCATGTGCTCCTTTGTCCAAACCTTCTAAGCTTCCTAGGTATAAAACATGCTCAATCAGGGTTAGAATTGTATCTTAGTCAACTTTTATGTTGGGTTTCAATAAGCTCGTCTCTCATTTTCTGTTTGTGTTACTTAGTATAGGTGACTGAAGCCACACCTCTGAGTTTGGTGTCAACCCAGAAACAAAGGAGATGATAACTATATTGCTGAGTGGCTTCCGGGATTTAGAAAGATGGTACACATCAGAAAACCCCTTAACAAACAGCTGGACAAAGTGTTTAGTTGCTAATAGTAGCAGTGCACACTGGTGAGTAGCTCATTCACTGAAGAGCTATAAGGAGATATACAACTCAGAGCAGGTGTTTGTGACGGGAAAAAAGCTTTAGGCAGTGGATTGCTAAATGCTGCCTCTGTCCTTCAAATTGACCAATATTTCAGCCCTAACCATGATGAAATTTTGTGCTGGCAGTAAAATCTGCTCCTGCTGTGACAGCTGGAATGGCAAGAAGTCAAGTTCCAGGATGCTAGCTATTGGCTTGCAGGAGCTGATTTTGCCGAAATGATGCCAGGGTTCAGCATGAACAACCAAAAAGGAATAATAAAAAAAAATATTCCCAGAAACCCAGTGGGCCTGGTTAATTTTCAGCTTCGGGATTTATTCTGTTTTCTGTGGGTTAATATTTACTGGCCAAAGTGTTTCCCAGTTGTCCTTCTTTCTCATAAATCTCCATGACTAGTCCAGCCTCCTCCTTTCACCTTCCTGTAGCTTGAAAGAAGCAGAGCTATATCTGTTTTCAGGGTATGTGTTGATATTACCATTATATAACAATAAACTATACAGTTAATGAAGAAATTCTGAGTAGGATCGTGAGTTTGAAGTGTATTTTAGAGGGTTACTTTTAACAAGTTATCTTTTGTAGCAAGATAATATGGTGTTGTATAATTGCTACTCAGGAGAAAACTCTGGGATATATTTTTTTTTAACCCTTGTCAGGAACTGATTTGGGAAAACTAATGCTGCATTTCCTAACAGGAGGCATGAGACAGCCAGCACATCTTCAGAAAGTTTGTAGTTTTATTTTGTTTTGTTTCCTCGTACAGAGTTCATCTCCCCACACCCCTGCCCACTGCCTGCCTAAGGAGAACAGAGTGAACATCAGTAGCAAATGGCAATGAAGCCCCAAAGACCCAGCTCCATGCTCAGGGTTTTTCAGAGTTCTGCAATGTAGAGAAATTCTTTAGTGATGATCTACAGAAATGATCCCTGCCAGGAGAAGCCTATTTCACTCTGTAAGAACAATGCAAACCCAATAAATTGTCCTTTCTCCTTTTCAACGCTCTCTTCAGTGTCTTGATATCTTAAAGTGGTCCAGGAACTCAAGGTGAAGAGCCAGGGTCGTTTCCCACAGCACAGAGGAAAGACAGAAGGACATTGCACTGCTAAATTAACATTCACCAGACACTGCCTGTTGGTACCTAGTGCCATTCTAATCTTCCTCTGTTCTCCTTCGGAGGAAGTAGGTAGGAGAGCCTACACAGTCATACTGTCAAGTTCTGGAGAGTTCAGAATATGTTTACTCATAGGTTCTTCTACCATTCCTTTGTTTAGTGGCTTGCACAGAGTGGGTGTCACTTATTTATGGAAAATTGATCCCAACCAAAGGCATAATGTGTTCTTTCCTTTTCCACTATTTTGAAAGGCTTACTGTTTCTGTTCACATTTTCCAGATTCACCAGTAGTGACAGCATATTAACAGTGACCTGCTTGAGCCTATGTCTATGTGAAATAAACAACAGTAAAAGAGTTTATCTGTAAGCAAGTATGACATAAGCAATGGCAACATCAACTTTTGAAGCAACGTCTTCAAGTCTAGTAACAAAACTCTGATGTGCAGAACCAGGTTTATCCAATGGTGATTCTTTAACTAACAATGGGTGCTCATTAAGCACTTTCAGTTCTTCCCAAGCATTCCAAATGAATGAGGTAACACTAATCCCTTGTTGTGGTTAATTTCCTGCTGGACAATTTCTCCAGCCCCATCATCACCACAGTTGCCAAATCCCACTAGGCAGCATGCTGTGGCGGAATCCGCCTTACCAGGCAGGTGTGGGTGATGGCCTCTGAACTGCTGCTCTAAGTCAGCAGACAGAAAGTGTTAATGCTTCACTCAGCCATCTGGCCTTGGACTAAGAATGTCAGGAAGGTTCAGAAGGGAAATCAAGAAAGGAGGGAAGAAGGGAAGTGCCAAGGCTCTAGGGAGCCAGAGCTGCTCCTGGAGAAGGATCCTACTGTGATTCATGATTGGAGATGAAGGGGAGTCAGAGACCCTGCTGAGCAGTGAGGCCGGGGGTGGGGGAAAACTTTCTGAGCCAGCTTTAAGGGTAAGCTGCTTATGAGGGACGTAAGAGAACATTCAGTCTCTGGGAAAGAGCCTGATCTCAGGGGCTTGAGCTTAAAATTGGCTCTCTTTCCATCTGAGAACTGGAGGGAATCAAATGAAAGGCTAAGTAGAATGTGTATTTTTTTTTCTTCCCCAGAGTTAATTGAAATACTTGCTGTAGGAAACATGGGAAATGCAGACAATTAGAAAGAAGAAACAGTTGTCTCACCACTGAATTTGCTGTCATTGTATCTCTCAAATATGGCTTCCGCTAACATTGAGGTTTATATTACTTCATTGCTTTCTGTGGCATGGTTCCCATTGTTGGAAGGGGGCTCTTGCATAACTCTGAGATTCTGATTGTTTTAACTGAATGCCATTTTATAAGTATTTAACCCAATATTTCACATTGCAAGTTGTATCATCATAATTAGATACAGTATTGCATACCATGCCCACTTCCTAAAACATCCATTTACCTTGTGCTTTTTCTAGTGGTTAGCTTTTATGCACAATGCAATTATAAACAGCTAATTGCAAAGCTTATCTCATGGTTTGATTATTTCCTTGAACAGGCTTATGCAAGCAAACTCTTGAAGTGAATATATATTTTTAAATCTATGGACACCTTAAGTAATTAACTCTTGAAAAACTTCGTGCCATTACAGATTAACTATTTCATTCACGGTCACTCATAAATATATTCTTTCTCCTCCCTTTCACAATTGACATAAAATATAATGCTATCATCTAAAGCAACAAAGTTCTATGTTGTCTTTGGCTCCATAGTTATGGGGGTAATAGACTATCAGCTGTGTTATTTGGCTACACCTTTATAGTTAAAAGTGGCATCACTGCCCCCAGTGCCAACAGAGTATTCAATAGACCATTGTTGTGGGAGTGAGAACTGATACTAATCTTCATAGAAGAAGGAACCTAAGAGAGCTTTAATAAGACCAAGTGGCTACCACCAGGTGAGCTTTGTAAATGCTCACAGATGGGCATGAGATGATGTTTCTTCCAGATTGAAACATTCCATCCTGCAGGGAATCTTCTTAAACCAGAAGGTAAACAACTCAAAATAGCTCCAGGAACTCACTGAAATTGATCAGATGCTCCAGGCCACTCCTTCCCAAGAGTAAACAATAAAGACTGTTGAGAGTCACTCTTAGACAATCCAGGGTGCTAGGAAAAATTCTGAGACTAGATCACCATCCTGGAAAGACCAACTGAATCTCTTGGAAAGGACATTTTCCAACCATTCAAGTTGCCATCAGGCTATGCAGTATGAGCCATGTTTCCAGCCTTTGTTAGTTGTCACCCATGATGGGGTATGCTTTGATGATGTAGCTGTCTTCTGTTCATTTTCTGCCCATTTAAGTTACCCCTCATATATATTCCTTCAAATAACTCCAAAAAAACCTACTGTTTCACCATGTTGAACTTTGGTGGTATCCATAATTTCATCTGCCATGGGATCCCTATGAGTAGGGGTGTGTAAGTGTGAGTGTGTTTGTGTGTGTGTGTGTGTGTGTGTGTGTGTGTGTGTGTGTGTGTGTATGCACATGTGCATTATATCTCTCAAGTAGAGATCTTGTCACACAACAGACAAGGGGCAGAAAAGCAGAAGTGACACATCATACAAACCCAACTTTAGTGCCTTCCAGTATCACCCTAATTCTACAAGTCATATCGTAATAAACAACAATTTGAAACAAACACAGACATTTCTCTTTTACCAACTCTTAGTGATTCATTTCACTTCCCACTAGCAAAGGGATGATGTATATCCTTCAAAATCAATAGATTATAATGATTCAGACTACATTGCCGAAGAATGCTGAAGCATGAACACTCCTTCTTTCCCTATTTCTGTACTTTTTCTATCCTACAGCCATGCTCCTCTGAAAGTGTCAGGGCATAGAGCTTTCTTGGCACTAGCCACATCCTCCTTTACATATATGGACATTGTGGCCTGACCAGAGGGTAGAACATGATTAATTCACAATTAAAAATGAAAGAACCACCTGTGGTTTTCCGGTCCATTCCTTCCTGCTCCTCTATCAAAAACATATTCAAATGTTTTTGATATACCAATTATGTTTCTTAGTCTTCTAGTTTTTACTTTACTTGGTAAAAACCTTAAAAATTCATTTTACATATGTATATTATATTTTTAATGAAAATTTACTAATCCCCCAAAGTGTACTCTAGATAACTCCTATTTCTTATAAAGTTAGAGTTGGAAGGAGACAGTCATGATTTACTACCACTGGCACCTTATGTAAGGAGGAAAGTATATCCATCTTATCCTGAATGTCACTTTAAATAACCAGCAACAGTTCCATTGATACCAACATGTGCTCTCTATATATGAACCACTCTAAACAATAAATATATTTATTATGAGACATTTCTACCATGGCTGAAATTGCACAACAGGACAGTCAATGCTAAAATAGTTTTAATTATTGCATTATAGTCCTATGAGCAATTTCATGAGAAAAAGTTCTTATGAAGTCTGTTAACCCAGTTTCGACAAGAAGTTTTAACAAAATGGAAAGTAATCAGCCTTTGTGCATAATGTCATAATGATAGTAATCGAAACCATGCAATCACATAGACATTCTGCTCTCTATAACTAGCTCTGAATAACCAGTGATTTTCAATGGTAGAAAAGTGGCCATTTCAAATTGCAACACAGAAAAGCATTGTGATATTTACATTTAACCCAGTTATGTTCTCTTGTTGGTATTTATAAGGAATAAGATTCCGACAGAAAAGATTGAGAACTAGGGTTGTTTTTAATATTTCACATTTGTGGAGTGCTTACAAAATCCATTATTCATGGTTTGGCCAAACTTGTTGAAATTCTACCACAAGAACACAAGGACCATTACACATTGTCTCAGCTGTTCCATATTCCTCATTATTACTGGGAACACAGTAATTGCCAGAGCCAGATTGGATGGAGCACAAGATTCTCAGTCCCTGTCATTATTGGATGGCTTTGTCTGGCCTCTATCACTCTTTGAGAATACCATATGATCATGGTGTCCATGTTCATCTATAGCACAGTTTACAATAGTGCTCACAATATCCCAAGCCATTGTTCACATGACCGACCAGAGAAAGACATCAACAGAAAGTAACATACAACATGAATAAAGATAAAAGTAACTTTAAGCAAAAAGAGTTGATAACATTTCCTTTGGGCCGCAAAGTGTTCTGACTAATTAAAATGTCCTAAATAAAGATTCCAGATCTTACCTATGCTTTTTTTTGTTTTGTTTTGTGTTTTATTTTGTTTTGTTTTGTTTTTTTGTGTGTATGGTTAGCTGTCTTGTCCTGACTGCAACAAAACTGGGCCTCTCGTATGCCAGGCAAATATTCAACCATTAAACTCAATGCCCAGTCCCCAGGTTCTTCTTAATCAGATTCCTTATAGTTCTGAGTCCTACAGCAAAAACATTCACAGTTATGTCTTCCCACTGACTATTCCAAGGTCCCTGATGACTCACTACAAGTGATATTAGTCCTTCTAAACACTTGAATTTCTTAAAGATCAAAGAAAACTTCACTCTTCTTATTAGAAAGTTATTCAAAGACTCCAAATTATATAATGTCTATTCTAAGATATCCTCTACAACCATGAAAAATTTGAAATATTTATAACCCATAAACTTAGGAGAAACACATTTGCCTAAGATGAACTAGAATTATTCAGACTAGGGTTTCAAATGGAATGCAGAGAAGGAAACAATAAAAAGCATGGAACCTGTGTATGATCTCAATTAGACCATGGAAATAACAGCAAGGGAGAGAGGCTTATGAGGGAAATAAAACTGGAGATGTCATCAGGAAACATTCTGACTGCATTAGATAGCTATCTATATAGCATAGGTGGGGCCTTGTGATAAACAAAAGGGCCTCTGGGTGTTAGGAGCAGTCACTATTCCAAAAGAAAAAGTCCAAATAGCCAGTCAAATAAAAATAAGTATGTAGAACACTGGACAAAGTGATACAAGAAGTGATTATTCTTTGTAAGACCAGAAACAGGTGTGTGGGTGAGAGGTGGCTGCAGGGAGGAGAGAAAGAGTGAGTGAGAGAAAGAGAGAGAGAGAGAGAGAGAGAGAGAGAGAGAGAGAGAGAGAGAGAGAGAGAGAATAAGGTAATTTCAGACAGGTTTTTCAAGCATCAGACAAATCTGGAAGACTTTTAAAACCTCTGAGATTATAAAAATCTGTTTTCTTTAACAGTGTTCTACAAACATTT
The DNA here is from genome assembly GCF_903995435.1 of Acomys russatus. NCBI lineage: Eukaryota > Metazoa > Chordata > Mammalia > Rodentia > Muridae > Acomys > Acomys russatus. The sequence goes on from NC_067138.1 coordinate 82,733,221, forward strand.
CAATATGATGAAAATATGCTTTTCTAAAGTCATGTCAGCTAATATTCTGTAAGCTGGTGCTTTGTAGAGTGTATTTTGGGGGATTAAAATTGACTTATAATCCTCCTGAAGTAACTTTACTGTCAAGGAGGAAAGTTCTAAATTCAGAATATCTGGATGTAAACCTGCTCAAATTAAATTCTGATGAGATTAGAGCATTCTGTCCCCTAATTTGTTCTTAACTATAAAATAAGGATTTAAATCTCATGATATTCTCATAGGTTTAACTGAGGTAAAATCCTTGTATCACTGTGTCAACGACACTGTCAACTCTTCATGTCAGCTTGCACCATCATTGTCATTATCTTCATCCTCCTCCTCATCTTCATCCTATAAACTTCACATTGAAGAATTAGGACAAGTATAAACCAAAATTTCCCTGTGATTACAACTTCATAATTCTAATTTCTTAAGGTTGTATCAGCAGAGAAGTCATCAAATCAGAGTCACCTTAGGCTCATGAATGCCTGCCCTTGCTGCTTGCAGTCATTACTCAGGCTCGTGCCCCCTCCTCCTATGCCATGCCCTTGGGTCTGTAAAGGACACAAAGAAGAGCCACTCTGCAGATGATTTCTGTGACCAATGTCTGTTTTATTGCACATGAACAACTACTTACATGGTGGAAGTTTATTGACTGTGATTGGTTAACACATAAGCTTGGATTGAAGAGTGCGTACACATACCACCAGAGTCTCTATGCAGAAACAGCACACAAAAGGAGACATAAAGATTGCAGACATGTCAGCAAGTAGCTATGCATGCTCCTTAAGAATGAAGTGTTTTGACTCCTGGAAATACTCAGGAGCATGGTGTGCCGTACTTCTTACTTACAAGTACGGTGTGCCATGTAGGGTGACCACGAGGTTAGGCCTGCATTTTCTCCTACAAATGTCAGAAATAAATGTGCTTGTGTCTTTCTACAATGACAGATTTTTTTTTTTTAACCAATATGTAGCAATTTGACTAATAATTCAGTTTTCCTTGGTACTCTGGCCCAAATGAACATAGGTATGTTTGTTTGTTTGTTTGTTGAGACAGGATTTCTCTGTGTAGCTGTGGCTATCCTAGGACTCACTTTGTAGACCCTACTGTCCTTAAACTCAGGAGTATACCTGCCTCTGCCTCCTGAGTGCTGGGATTAAAGGCATGTGCCACCACCACACAGATGAACATAGCTTCTTTTATTCCAACCTTAATTACTAATATTAACTTGCTATCACACATCATACAGTAACTCTCTCTCCATATATATAATTATGTATAATATGTAATAATATATAATACGTATTATATAACATATACGACAGCTATATATAATTACAGAAATGAATACAAAAGTTTTAAAAGGTAGCAAAGGAGTTTGGAGACGTCTAAGTAGGCTGAAGAAATGTAAAAAATGTCTATACAGATAAAATAAGAAATACAAATGAGCTGAAGGGAAGAAATCATTGCTACAGAGTTAGAAAGTTGTGAGGTAGGCGTGATAAGGCAAGGAGTGATGAGGTGGTGAGGCAAGTGTCTGAAGAAACAAGGTTCTTTAAGTCTGGAGCCTAAAGATATCACCAGAGAGAGAAACAAGGGAGCTCCAAAGGACTTACTATAGTTACCAGAATGGTCATTACAATACTGCATAACCTGCGCTAAGGTTTACCAACTGTATTAGTTACATTTCTGTTACATAACCAAGGCAACTTACGAAAATTTTTATCTTGGTTTATGGTTACAGGGAGATAAAGTCCATCATGGCTGGGAGGCATGGCAGCAAACAGTAGACATAGCGGGAGGCTGAGCATTCACATCTTCAAACACAAGCATAAAACACAGAGAACATATTGGAAGTAGTGCAGGCTTTCAACTCAACTCCCATCCCCTGTGATGTACTTCCTCCAGCAAGGCTGGACTTCCTAAACCTCTTCCAAACAGTACCACCAATTTGGAGTAGGGAGCAAGTGTTCAAATGCCTGAGCCTAAGAAGAACTTTCTCCTTCACAATCGTATTCTTATGCATAACTAGACATCCATATGACTAAAAGCCCACACAGAAAGGAAAGAACACGTACAGTGAACAAGGAAGTACATGACCTCACCTATAGATCAAAACAGAAAAATGCATTTCACACCTAGCAATCAGCTCCTCTTCCCTTTGAAACCACAAAAGGAATTCCTCAGACACAACCAAGAGATTCCTGAGCAAATTGTGCTCAAAGCCTATTAATTCTTTGCAATATTTTCACGCTGAGCTTTTGGTTTGTCTTTGAATAAAATCCTTGGCTACTTTGCTACTTGTAAGGACTTCTTAAATTCTTTGAACATGATGCCAAGAATCTAGAAACATCAATTACAGAAAGAAACTCCAGTAATCCTGAAAGTCAACGCTGATTTATTAGTGATACTGGTAAAACAATAAGAATATTGAAAAATATTTAGGTACAAAGAATTTTAAAAAACAAAACCCAACTATTTTTTATTATCTCAAATAGTCCAGAAAAATATAATAAAAAAGCAATGATGAAACAAAAATCCTAGCAATCACTTTCCTCACTAAATAGATAAGAGTATGGATTTTAGTGCTGTGTTTGTTTTCCCTCAGTATATAGCAGAATTTGTAATAGAATGTTTTCCAAGTAAGGTAGCTTCCTAGCCTCTGCCTCAGATCTACTGAATTGGTTTCTTTGTTTTGTTAGCAAAATATCTGAGATATATTATGTGCTTGGTAAATTATTACTGTTTTTATTATTGGTAGGTTAAACTTCTAAACAGTATACCCTACTGTAGGCTAGCTTATTTTTCCCTCAGGATATAACATGGTCATCCCTTTACTATTGGAATAGGGCCTTGTTCACATGGTCTTGTCAATGAATTCAGCAGAACAGAGCTGTTGACACTCCGTGAGAGAAGGAAGGAGTGAAAAAAGAAGTGGTATGAAAGTAGAGAGTAGGGTGGAAAAGGGTCTTTTCAGTTTCCTGACTTCTGCAAGTCTCCAAGTTAAGTCAACACACAAAGCTAAAGGTTTTTTTTTTTTTTTTTTTAAAGCTAAAGGTTTTTTATCAGGCTTCTTCCACTGGGAGAAAGAACAGGCAATTTGTCTTTCTGAGCCTGGATGACCTCACTCGGTATAATATTTTCCAATTCAATCCATTTGTCTACTCATTGGCAATTCCATTTTTCTCTCAATGGAATAAAAACTCATTCTGTATGTTTTACATTTACATTTTCATTATCCATTCATCAGTTAATGATATCAAAGCTGTTTCCATTTCTCAGTGATTGTGAATTGAGCAGCAATGATCATGGATGCGCAAATGTCTCCACAGTAGTTTATAGAAAGTTTAGGATGATATATCTAGGTCATATAGTAACTATAACATTAGGTTTTGGAGTACATGCTGCACTAATTTCCGTGGTGGGAGTATAAGTTTGCACACTTACCAATAGTGAGTAAGAAGTACACTTTCTCCACATCTTTGACAGCATTTGTTATCATATGATTTATTGATGATCGGTATTTTCACTTGAGTGAGAAAGAATCTCAAAGTTTTTTTTTTTTCATTTTTATCTTATTGATGGCTAACAATGTTAACATTTTTTAAAATGTTTATTTTCCATCTGTGTCTCTTGTTTTGATAATTCTGTTCAGATCGATAGCAAAACATGTTTTGCTTGCATTGTTTGTTTTTGTTTTTATCTTTAGGATGTTTTAGTTTGGTTGGGTAGTTGGTTGGGTGGTTTGATGGTTGGTTGTGTTTCTTTCTTTCTTTTTCTTGTTCTTTCTCTATTCTGGATATTCATCTTCCATTAGATGTATAGCTGGCAAGATTTTTTTCCTCCATTATGTAGGCTGTCTGTTCATTTTATTGACCCTTGTCTATGCCTATATCCTTTATATAATCCCTACTTTCTCTTCTAGAAGTTTCAGAGGTTCAAGTTTTACTGAGAGGCCTTTGTTCCATTTAAGTTTGTGCAGAATACAAGAAGAGAATATAGTTTCATTACCCTTCATATAACAGTCGAGATTTCCCATTTGTTGAAAATACTGTCTTTTCTGCCATGTATGTTATGGTCACCCTTGTGAAAATTCAGGTGGCTGTAGTTACACACACCTCTACCTGGGGCCTTTATGTTATTCCACTTCATTAAGTATCTAGTTTTGTCCAAACACTGTGCTACTTTTACTACTGTGACTCTAGTATCTAGTTTGAGTCTGGGTATGATAATGTCTGTAGCATTATTGTTTTTGCTTAGAATAGCTTTGGTTATTTGGGATGTGTGCTAACAACACATTTCAAATTCTGGTATTCCTTGATTATTCTACCATAAAATGTGTTTAAATTATGGCTAGTTGTGAAAAGGCAGATGTTTAATGCTATTTGAAGTCAGGGGACCCCAGCTAGTTCAATGTACATCTACATGCTCTGTAACCTCTTTCTTACTCTCAGTCTCTTTGACTTACTACCCATCTACACCTCATGATTTCTTAGGATTTTGTAACAAATCTATCCTGACAATCTCACAAATCCTCTCAGACTTAGTGCAAAATCATGGAGCTGAACGAAACCCCCAAACTCTAGGTTTGAATTTGGGGGTGTTCTTTCAGGTGTGTAGGAAGAAGGCATCCTAAGCAAGAGGATTATAATCAAAAGGGACAATGCCTAAAAGGTAGCTGGCCCTGCCTGACAGAACCCAGACAGCTGTTCCCACTCACATGAATGACAAGTGCAAGTCTCAGAGTTCCTGGGAGGGTGGCACACAGCAGAAAGCTCACAGCTTGATCTGCAGATGCCAATTTGAGCTTGCAGCCTGCTATGTGTTTTGATTTGAGAACTCAGCAGACGAGTTGAGAAAGTCATAAATGGGCAGATGAATATGGAACACAAAACATCCTGTTTATGAGAAATGATCATCTACCTTTGACAGCATGTTTTTCAGAAGTGACAGAAGTTAAATGTTTGAGATTTGTAGTTTTCCATATAATGCTACACAGGCATTAGTGGTTGGAGAAACTAGTGCTAAGAATGATAGAGTTCTTCATCTATCTTATTTTGACTTTGTTTTCTTGTGGGAACTGTTATGGAAATAGAAACCTAGCCTCTAAGCAGGATTTGGGGGTCATGTCAAGCAGCCAGGTGTATCATCAAGGAAAAAGGAGCTGACAGCTGGAGTATTCTGCTTCAAAAATTCCCAACAGCGATAATGAGCAGGTCAGTGGCACACCTGCTGCAAGGAGGCTGCTGCTTCTCCCTAGGAGCTAGGTCCACCAGGGCCAAAGAAATGTCTTTGATATAATCCAAAGAGCCTTAAGAAGTATAATTAATAAAAGAGCACCAATTCAAAATTTTGGTGAATTTAAGATCCACGGTGTGAGTTTGTTAATAAAAACATATTCTGTGGCCCTTAGACTTCTGTTCAGCTAGATTGAGACCCTAGGTGTGTGCATTTTCAATAAGCTCTTAGGTTGCTCCAAGAATTATAGACACACAGATAAGAAAAAATGGAGGTGGGTGAGAATGGACCTGCTATTGTTCTTTCAGATATTAATTTGACCCTTACTATATGCCAAGTTCTTACATATCAAGGATAGCATAGCACAATGATTTCTTATTATTGCTACAACATATGGGTACAAATGTAACTTCAAACAAAAGAAACACTCTTACATTTCCATTGACTGTATGTCTATAATCTAGGTTCTCTCTGGAGTCCTTATGAAGGACTTGTTCCATCTTAGATTCTTGTGGTTGCTAAGGATCCCTAGTGTGCATTGGCTTGTTGACACTCTCCTCTAGTATCTGCTTCCTCATTCACATCTCCTTCTGCTCCGTGTATCCTCTCTTGTTTCTTAAAAACGCAACCTCTATAGATTTAGCACTCATTTCTATCTGGCAGACTATAGAAGCAATCCTTCCTCTAAACACTCTGTCATGACCCTCTGTTCAAACGAGAATACATTCTAAGATTCTTGGTGGAAAGGGAACTTGAGAAGAGGACACCATTTTGCACACTGTAAATGGTAAGAAAAACTATGCTGTTTATACTCCTGTTGGAGAGAAAGACATTAATAAAGTAATGACACAAAAAAATAGAAAGTCTTAGTCTGGATAAATGGCTCGAGAAGTAAGGTGCTTACTGCACATCAGGAAGATCTGAGTTCGTTCCCTAGCATCAACATAAAGTGGCACTTGTTTGTAATCTTAGGACGGGGAGAAAACAACAACCAAAACAAATAAACAAACAGATTCATCCCTAAGACTTCCTGGCCACCCATCCTATTTGAATTGGCAAGATCCAAGCCAATAACAGAACTTTGTCTCAAAAACAAAACAAAACAAAAACCAACAAACAAATCCCATCACAACAAAAACAAGGTGGTTAGCATCTGAAGAATGGCATCTAAGTTGACCTCTGACTTCCACATGCACACACAAGTATATACTCTCAAATACATGTACACTCATGCAAACATACACAGGTACATGTTCACATGCACACAGGCACTCACATGCATATGAACACACATGTGTACTCATACAAACCTATACACATGAGAAATCTAAGCACTCAAGTAGTGCATCAGAGCTTATTGTATTATATTGTATTGTATTGATTGATTAATTGGATTATCTAGACAAGTTTCTCTAGATATCCCTGGCTGTCCTGGAACTCACTTTGTAGACCAGGTTGGCCTAGAACTCAGAGATCAACCTGCCTCTCCTTCCCAAGTGCTGAGATGAAAGTCGTACACTACCATGCCTGGCTTCAAGGTCTAATTTGTTTGCTATTTCTACCAAATTTTCTAAATATTATTTTACTTCCTAAAGATGCTGTAAAAAATACACTGATATATTATTACTTGTTTAAGCTGAGGAGCTACCTATGGAAGTAGAGTACACACACACATTCAAACTTAAGCATATGTATTCCCATATCCGCCAAGGCTCTTTATCTAGGGATAAGTGCAGAGAAAGAACAGCAACACACCAAAGAGTACAAACATCATGCTGTTGAGAACAGAAGGAAAGTAAACCATTTCAGTAAAAACATTGTTCCCTGAGAACAGCTACAGAGAAATCCTTTCCCACAAGTCTTTACTGTTTATTGCATGACATTAAAAACCTTGCCGTGGGAACAGGAAAGCAAAGGTTTATTCGCAGAGAGAACTCTTGCTCTCCTTGGCATTCTATTAATTGAATACTCCAGCATGACCCTTGCAGCAAGGCTTCCCCAATCATTTCTACTAGATTCCATAAAATCCAATTTGAAGGTGTGCTGCTATCTGCTGACTCTATCCCTCTGCTGCTTGCTGTTTGTTATTTTACTTTTGCTTGCTATACATCAAAATCACATTCTTTGAAAACCTAAGCTATGGTTGAGCATCTCTGTATGGAATAATGTCAAGCATAAGGTATAATCTCCTGCCTTTAAGCCCTTTGAGCGATTGGACAAACATATTAGGAGAATCAAGATACTAATGAAACACCAAACGCTTTACCATGTAAATTCAAAGATGGGCTATGTACTAAGAATAAGAGAAGAGCTCTTACTGGGGGCCAGGAAAAGTAAAATTCTGATAATATCAGGTATAATTCGACACCCTCCTCATGGATTCTAGTAGTCACATATAGAAGGGGATTAAAGCAGTCTTCCTAACAGACTGTATGGCTGGCTTCTATGCAGACCAAGTGCATAGCACTCATTTACATACTTATAGCTATGTTTCAGGTAACAGTACACTGGAGTCAACAGGAGATGTCTACTTGGCATATGCAATGGTACTTTTCTTAGTGTGTGGGCAGTGCTAACTCACACCAAATAATAAGTGCTTGTTCAATTACTTAAGTAAAGCAGGTCTTACAATAGCAAACCTCTCTCCAGCCATAAAAATAAGAAAGAGTGTTGAAGTTGAATAATGGAAAAAAGACGTTCTCTACTTAATCACATCACCTTTAAAGTTTATTTATATTTGCTGTGTTTGTGTCCATTGATTTAAAACCACTCATCATTTATTGAGCACTTAATACTTTCCAGAATTTTGCTAGTGATTTACTTTCATTACCAGACACGTAGCCCATGGAAAGGTATTCTTGTCTTCATTTTATAAAAAGAATATTCTGTAATTTTAAGACAAAATTCTTTTTTTTTTTTAATTTTATTTATTTATTTTTATTAATTTATTCTTGTTACATCTCAATGTTTATCCCATCCCTTGTATCCTCCCATTCCTCCCCCCCCCCCATTTTCCCATTATTCCCCTCCCCTATGACTGTTCCTGAGGGGGATTACGTCCCCCTGTATATTCTCATAGGGTATCAAGTCTCTTCTTGGCTACTTGCTGTCCTTCCTCTGAGTGCCACCAGGTCTCCCCCTCCAGGGGACATGGTCAAATGTGAGGCACCAGAGTACGTGAGAAAGTCGTATCACACTCTCCACCCAACTGTGGAGAATATTCTGACCATTGGCTAGATCTGGGAAGGGGTTTAAAGTTTACCTCCTGTATTGTCCTTGGCTGGTGCCTTAGTTTGAGCAGGACCCCTGGGCCCAAATCTGCCTATCATATTGTTCTACTTGTAGATTTCTAGGACCATCTGTATCCTTTTATTTTGCTGTTCTCCCATGCGTCTCTCATTTAGAGTCCCAATAGGATGCCTTCCCCTCTGTCCCAGTTTCCTGGTAAGTGAAGGCTTTCGTGGGACATGCCCCTTGGGCTAGTATGCAGATATAAGTGAGTATATACCATTTGATTCTTTCTGCTCCTGGGTTAACTCACTCATTATGATCATTTCTAGCTCAATCCATTTATCCACAAATTTTGGGAATTCCTTGTTTTTAATAGCTGAGTAGTATTCCATAGTGTATATGTACCACAGTTTCTTTATCCACTCTTCTACTGAGGGACACTTAGGCTGTTTCCATGTTCTGGCTATTATGAATAAGGCTGCTATGAACATGGTTGAGCAAATTTTCTTGTTGTGTGCTGGAGCATCTTCTGGGTATATTCCAAGGAGTGGGATAGCTGGGTCTTGAGGAAGCCCTATTCCCATTTTTCTGAGATAGCACCAGATAGATTTCCAAAGTGGCTGTACTAGTTTGCATTAGACAAAATTCTTAAGACCTCCAAGTCCATGCTAAATCATAGACCTCTGTATCTAGGAATGAAGGAAATGTTCAACATACATCAAGCCAGTAAGCCTGTCTAATTTGAGATGATAATTATGCCTAAAGGCATCTAATAAAACCACCTGCTATCTCACCTCTACCTTGGAAACTCTATTGTTTTCTCTTTCCTCCATCCATTCTGAAATTAGAATCCTTTTATGCTTCTTAACTTTAACTTCCACTCTATTTTCCCTTTGGGTCTGTCTTCTGCAGCTTTCAGCTGCACACTTGCCTCATTTAGAAGCCTCTCTCTGGCCATGTTTGTCAGTCCTGGGACGAGCCTGGCTCATTCCTCTTCTGCTTTTAAGTGGGAATTTGTAATCCCCAGGTCCCGGATGCCTTGGTGATGAATTACAGGAGTGCCTGAATACCTCACTCTGGGAACCTGTGAGGAATTGTTTCTTGTAAGGAGATCGAGGGTCACAAGAACAGACCACATATGTGGTGAGCACTAAATAACCCCAAAGGAACAAACGCCCCGTTTAGATTGCTGCGTTTTGAAATAACAGTCTCAGTTACCCGTGAATGGCTTTTCAGTGAACCAGACTGACCACTGTTTGGCTGGACTGCCGCACAGTAAGCCTGCCTATTGAGACTTTGTACAGAGAAATCTGCCTCTGAAACTAAGCTGGCCCTTTCTTTCCTGGTGGTTTAATATGCCCTGTTTTTGTTATGCTAATGTAGCCTCTGTCATGGCTGAGGGGACTTACCTCAGCTAAGATGTGTGGGAGCTGCATTCTGTAAACCAATTAATAATATTTGCTGGAGTGGAGACGCCATCAATCTATTTGGCAACTAACCACCCTTAAACCCATCATGGACTAAGAAAAGATGAATAGTGAAAGGTCAATTTTGGAGGAGGAAAAATGCAGCATTCAAGCACCAGTAGTTACTGGGTGCTAATGTAAGGAAATTAACTATTCTGCAAGAAAACGACATGGTCTCTTGTCTCCTTAGCTGTCTAAGGGAAAAGAATCCTACCAGATTCCAAAATTCCTTTTTCCTACACAGGACCATTTTCACACATGTAGGTCACATACCTAAATTGGATCATAAATGTTCAAATACACTCACATTCTCAGTGAACATATACATTGGGGCAAGTATTTTTGAAATTTTTATTTATAACTTTGACTTAAAAAAATACGTGACTGCTAGCCAGACATGGTGGTGCACACAGTCCTTTAATCTCAGCACTCAGGGAGGGAGAGACAGACAGATCTATAAGAGTTTGAGGCAGCCTGCTCTACAAATTGAGTCCAGGACAGCCAAGACTACACAGAGAAACCCTTGCACAGTTTCTAGAAGAATGATAAAGTGTTCTTAACCTTAATGCAGGATAGTAATGAGTAAAGCTGGCATGTTTTATTTTGTAGACACGTAAATAAACATTTAAAACTTTTGATGTTGCTACCTTCTGTATTTGAAGCCAATTTGTTAAAAAAAAAAAAAAAAAAAAAAAAAAAAAAAAGTCTAACCATCTCAATAGGACCATGAGAAGATCCTAGCTCAAGGAAGTGTTCTGTGTATGCAGAAAACATAATAGCCCTGGTATGGGCACTGATTTCTCTTAGCTTGAAGAGCCCAGTCATTATGATTTTTTTACTAAATCCTTTTATAATGTTTTCTTTAAAAAAAATTTTTTTTTAAATCTCCTGATAGAACTGGACACCCGATAACTTTTTTATGTCAAGGAAACATGCTGCACACTAAGACAATACAACCTACAATAAAGATATACTCACAAAACAGTTGTTATCTAAGGAAGTTATTGGGTAATTATTATGTGGGGCACAACTATATACATTTTATTTGCCTGTCTATATACATTTCTCTGTGCTGTGTAAGTACAATTGATTAGGAAGAAAAGAAACAAAGATAAAAAGAGATGGAGATTAAAGAAGAAAATTTTAAAAATAGGGTATGCTATCATATAGTTTCTCATCACTGTACTGTAAGAGAGCTTAAGGTTCTACTGAACATCCTATTCAGTACAGCTTGGGCAACCCCTATCCTGAAGATCTCTGAACTCAGATTCCATTATTCATGAATAAGACTGAAAATAGCATCCATTCCAGACAGTTCTTTCAATAATTGAAAATTTCACTATATTAAGAATAGAGCCTGACAAATGACAAATGCTCAGTTAATATTATTTTAATTGAATCTGCTTAGAAAACCTGATTTGGGATCTCTCATGAGCCCCACTACTGAGCAACATATTTAGGGCCAGTTCAGATAAATGACAAAGTTTGTCTAGGATCTTCAAATACTATAAGCTACACAAAGGAAAACTATGACAACTTTAGGACTTAGACAAAGACGTGGAATTCTCCATTCCTTATTGATTCTTCATCTTGATTCTGTTTCTTTGACGTTAACACATCTTACACATCACCCCCAAAAAACAAACAAGAACATTACACAAAGGAGAAAACCACCTTCCATAGTTTAGAAATCTATGAGGTCATAGAATCTTGAAAGTTTCTAAGTTGTGGCCAAATACTTTTCTATACTGCAATATAGAGCAGATTTTTCAGCACACAATTACAGCATTCCTTTCATGTCCTTCATTAACGGATTTTTGCATGATAGCAACTCCAGATTAATTTCTCTGCTCTCTTTGGGCCAGTATCTTATCTGGCAGTGTTATCAGTGAAATATTCATTGGTCAAATTAGAATTCAGCCAAATGCCTTCCCTTTTAATGTGGCATGGTGAATATAGTGATCATTTGTCAATGTCCCTTTCTGAATTCTTAGTGAGATAGGCTTGCATGCAGTATTTGAGACAGACAGAAAATGAGGTTTCAGTTGCTATGGTTACAGCTAGGTTAGGGGTAGTTGTTTGCAAGTTATCTTTGCTTTCAGACTCTCTGTCAAGGATACACATGAGCCTCTGCACATGCTTGCACACACTTAGTTGTGTGTTGAAGTCCTTGCTATTCTAGCAATGTGCCCATTTCAAACATTTTGCCACAAGGTCACCATTAGTGGTTCTATTATTTTTAAACTTTTCATCATGATTTCTCACTGATAACTTATATATATATATATATATATATATATATATATATATATATATATATATCAGAAGAGATGACCCACACTATCAAAAGGATATGTGGTAACAACTATCCTCATGATTAGATCTCAGATTAACAATTTTGCCTATGCTGAAACCTCAAAATCACAGCTTATCTTCTTACTCTTAAGCATATCTGTTTAGAGACTTAAAGGACTGTACAACAAAATCATCATCATCATCATCATAGAAAACTAGTTAAAACAGGCTATTAGATTGTTTGATTACTTTAACATTTTACTAAGTTTTTCATTGTAAGCAACAGAGAGAAAAGGGCTAAATAGAATAAAAGATAATATTAAAATAAGTGTAGCTTCCTAGATTCACTAGAAGGGTTAAAAAAAATTAGTCTTAGTCCTGTTTCTGGTAAGCATGCCCTAAGTGGCTCTATAGAACAAATCTAGTGTTTGCTGCTTTTTAAAATGGTGTTGCTGCACAACTAAGGCTACCTCTTGTTCACCGTCCTCCTGCCTCAGTCTCTGAACATGAGACACAGTGTAAGGGCTGCAGGGAAGAAATAGGAAGGGGGTGATTTACTTACATTTTAACTGAAAAAAATGTATTTTTAATAGATAGTATATAAAGGAGAGCCTTATATAACTGAAATGCATATTCTTGAGGTTGTAAAATACTGGTCTCTTTAATGTACATAAGCCTTCATCTATAACAGTTAAGGGGTAAAGATAATGTGGTATCTAATATGCAAAGTCAATATTAATGCATGGCTCTCATTTCTCTTTTACCAGCAATCTTCCGCTTCCCTCACGCTATATCCAGCACTCAATGAATCAAATCAGTTCCTAAACGGTTATATTAATGAATGTCTACAGAAAATATATCAAGCACAATGTCAGCACTGATATTTTAAAAATCTTTCAAGATTATAAAAAGAATCGTTTCCCTTAGTCTGAAATGCCCTGCTTATTCAGAATGTTATGTCTAAAATGAAGAGATAAATATAGAATGCAGAGGTATTCTAGGTTAGAACTGAACATGAAAGAAAGATCTAGAATCACTTGACCTATGCATGCGTTCTTCAACATCATTTCCTTCCTATGTCTCAACAGCCTCTGCTACCCCACATTATCTCTCTCAAGGCACAATTACAAGTAAGATTCACTGTGGACTTATGTCATAGTTGGCAGCACTACAAAGAAATTCCATGGGTATCTATGAAAAAGTTTCACTTCTCACATTTATTTTAGCAATGGATCTGCAAAAATAGAAATGAATCTGCTGGACTTTTAATGATTATTATCAATAAAACAAAGATAATACAATACCCAAAACACACACACACACACACACACACACACACACACACACACACACGCACACACGCACGCACACACGCACACACACTGAAATGGTTTGGTATGTACCACAAAATTTCAAAAGTTGTAGAAGAATTTTAATCCAGTAACATTGCTTCTCTGGCATGGGATCACATCCAAAGACTCTAGGTCTATGTGCTGGCAGAAGTGCAGACATGCTCTAGTTTATAGTGTAATCTGGCTATAATGCATATACACCCTTAGTACACACCTTAATCCAAAATAATGAATGTAATGTTAGTTTATAGAAGGAAGCAGCCACGTTGAAAGTACTTTCTAATTGAGCGGTAGACAAAATGACGAATCAGAGTATGATTTGACAGAATGAGTCAGAGACAGGATTCACCTAGCACTCATAACAACAGAGCAGGAAAGAGGGGCCACTTAAGAGCAGTGCAGGGAGAGAAAACTTTTACCAAGAGTTTCTTAGCGGGACAACTTCACAGAGACAAGTTGCAGCAACTACAGCCTAGACACAGGTGAAGACAAAAAGAGCCAGAGAATGATGAGCCAGACAATTAAAACATATTTCCAGAATTAGTTTGAGGCCAGGCAGAGCAATTCGGTCAGAAGTCAAAAGAAGACAGTTTGAATCAGTCTTCTTAGAGAGGAGTTTAGGTCCAAACAGCTGAGTTGAACCAGCCATCAGGAGTTTAAAAAGAGCTAGAAAGGCTTAGATATGGATCTCATCTCATCCCCTCACCTGAGGAAATAAAGACTACTTTTACAAAGGTGTACATTGAGTATTTAAAGGATCAGTAGTGTGTGTGTGTGTGTGTGTGTGTGTGTGTGTGTGTGTGTGTGTCTTCTTTCACCCTTGAAAGTCACAGCCCATGGCATTAGAATTACAGGGCAGTTGTGAGCCACCTGATGTAGTTATTAGGAGTTGAGCACTGGCGGTAGCAAGCAAGCTGAATGACCAAATCTCTCTAGCCTTCCTACTCCTTTTGTGGCAGCCTGGGTGAGTGCAAGCAGGAAGCTGAGCAGAAGCTGGGGCCCTTGAGAACAGCCGGTGCTTTTTATTTAAATATCTATTGAAAAATCTTACAAGAGGTCAAAAAAGAATGCTTCCTACATCTTAAGGGCTGATGTATGGCCAGGGATGACTCTTACTACATACTTTTTATAACAGAAAAATGACAGAAATGGGAACATTTGTCAGTTTATTCTTTCAGAACCATACACAATGGTCCCTACCTACTGTTTCACATCAAAGAGATTTGCTTCCCTGTTTGCCTGATTGGAAATGCAAAATTGACTTCATATTGACTATTAATTCTCCTTGGTTTTAAGGAATATTTTCCACAAAAAGATAATGTAGCAAGGTAAAGTATTTCCTCTTTCACATACATATATTTTTTTAAGTTGCAAGTCTAGAATTAGAATAATTCCCTTAAAAACAAATTCTGGTTCTTTACCTTTGTCGTCTTGGTTATATATTTATAAGTTTGGTTTTGGAATAAGCAATTATTGTGAATATCAGATAAGTGTGCCAGTAGTGAAAATAATAGTAGCTGTGTTGCTGTCCCCAGTGGAAGAAGACCCTTATTAATTGCAGTGAAGTCATCTTTTCCTTCCCACAGAGGAGGTGATATCCTGAACTTGTTACTATGATCATTAATACTTAACAAGACCTATACGTTTTTTACTTTTTTTTTTACTTTTTTTTTTTTTTTTTTTTTTTTTTTTTTTTCATCAAGGACAGCCCTGGAGACCATTCTCAAAGTTTTATAATGGAGAATGAAATTAACCTTTGGTTGAGAAGCTCCCACGTCTATTTGAAAATTCATTATGTAAGTACTGGCTAGTGAAGGAATTCCTATAATCTCTTTGGCAAACAAAATGGCCTAATTCAATATTTGTGGTGTTAACATATTTTTTTTCACAGTTGTGGTTCAATTGAACTTTCCTGTTTCTAAACGATACCTAAGCAGGCATACACGTGAGTTTACAATTTTTTTTTTTTTAACCAGTTTCAATGTGCAAGTTCAAAGGACCTAGCTGAGAACTTAGGCAACAGCAGTATGTGGCAAATGAAATGCAGAAGGGAAAATGCCTGGCAGGAATACTCTTCTAGATCAGATTTAATGAGACAGATGCATGCCTCATGACAACTGTCCTTTATTAGACACTAGGCTAATGGATGCATTAAGTAATGTGAATGAGAGAGGAAATTTCTTATATTCTTTCTAGACATGTAAAAACTAAAATCCTAACTTTGGTGTAGCCAATAGACTCTTCTGATTAGCTTACTCATCCATGACGCCATTAAGTCTGGGGTAGCAGTGAGAGAAGAGAAAACTATCTCTAATATCTAGCACACACCAACACACACACACACACACACACACACACACACACACACACACACACACACTGTGTGCTCACAGAAATATCTTATTTGATAAATACTATTACCCTGTGAGAACTGATCCACCATATCCACCCTGCAAATAGAAGGACTGAGAGTGCCCAGGGAGGTTAATTAGGTTGTTATAGTTTGCCCCTTAAAGAACTGGAACTATTAAAAGTCAGACATTTGTGCATTACAGCTTCCCCTTCCATTGTTCATCATATTAATATTCAAATATGTTGAATATAAATATCTTTCTTTGGGGAAAAAAAGATGTACATGGAATAGCTATTATCAGGGCTAGAAGTTTGGCTCTGTGCCTATGAAAATTCTCTTCTACTCACCAAATATAAAATTTCTTATTAAACTTTTACTTCACAAAGAACCATTGCTCTTTCCCACTGATAAGCATGAGGAATCAGCATAAGACATCACCTTGATTTTATTTAATTATAAGTAATCGTAGACTTGATTTAAATGTCAAATAACGCCTAATTCCCGTAGTAAAAGATCTGCTTTGTCCCAAACTTCCCACTAATAGTTTCCCCAGCACTGGGACAGCATTCCCTCTGTTTGTGCATTGCTAGGTTACTGCTCTGTTTTTGTTTTGTTTTGTTTTAGAGCATTATTCACTGACCATGCCGTAAATGAAAAAAGAGGCCATGACTTTGAAAGAGAGCAGGCAAGGGTATATGGAAGAGTTTGAAGAGGGAAATGATGTAATTATAAGAACTTTTAAAAATGGTAAAGAAAAAAAGTAATGATTAAAATGAAAAAAAAAGAAAAGAAAAAATGATTGACCATTACAATAACTTCTCAATAATACAAGAGAATAATAGAAGGCAAATTAAAACAAATTTTAAATCTTACATCACAGTAACTTAAATAAGCATGCACTTTTTTAGACTCAGAATGACTCTCCCAACCCCTGTACATCAGAACCTAATTGTGGCCAATTGTCTTCACCATTAGATTGATTTTTAAGGTAATTAGTCATACCCTGTAATTTAATACATACATGGCCATGTTATATTTCAAAGACTGAGTTCAAATCAGGTTGAGCTTCTATTTGAGTTAGATTCCCTGTCTTTCTTTTTGTCAATATTAAATTGATAACCTTGTGAAACCCATGAAGAAAACTAATTCCAGCTTTTAAAAAATCTTTCCCGAGGAAAGCTTTTTCTTTTCGCTGAGAAGATACTTTGGGCCTGTAAGGTTGTAACAGGCGCCTTGGCGTGGCTGTTCTCATCATATGCAAGCACAGAAGACTGGCCTTGCTCTTTGAGTCAACAGCATTTCCCTGCCATCAGGAGAACCATGTTTCTGCATTGGTGTCCGCTTTTCTTCGTAGAATATTTATTAGCATGGAGCACCCTGAGTTGAGTTATTTACATTCCTTCCGTCTTTCCTGGTTTTCCTGTTTGTTTTCCTTTTGGGAGATTCCATCGAGTTTATATTTCAGCACCTACCTTGAGCTTTAACACCCTTTTGAATAAAAATATTTAAATTTACAGCAATGGCGAAATATTTTTGCACTAAATACTCCCTTGTTTTGAATTTAAAATTTTTAATATTAATTTTTAATTTTCAATATCATTTTTATAGTTCTCTGGCTATTTCTACATGAAACGTCTTTATATTATTTCAGGGCTGTGATGTTTTCTCTTATTTCTCTAAGGAAATTTTAGAAACTTTCCTCCTGCTTTCTACTCTGTATTTCCTTGTAGCAGTTTGCAATTTTTCCTCTAGCTTTGTTTTCTTTCCTGTCAGTCCCCATTGGAGTGTCTCCTGGTCCTTGGTTGTGTTTACATATCAACAGTGGTGGTGGTGGTGGTGGGTCTCCACATGGCTAGTGTTTTCTTCTGCCTCTGGGGAAAAATATCTGAAAGCAATAACAATAAGGAAAATATTGAAAACTCCATTTATGGGTACTTTGGGAAACAATTTTTAAAATGTTTAACTTTACTATAAAAATTTCTTGTAAATAAATTAGTTAGATCCCAAGTACATACACATCAGTGAACTTCTGTCTAGTCAGAATAAGCATTCAGCTGTGGAGTTCCCATCCACCTGCTTTTATCTTGTACTGTAAGTAGATGTACAACTGTTTACCTATAAACATGTATAATTGCCTAGATCCATATATGAAAGAGACCATATGTTTTTTTCTGAGAATCTGTGATCACACCTAATATTGCGTATTCCTAAGTCCATCCATTTTCCTTCAATTTTTATATTTCCTTTAGAGTTGGATAGTATTTACACACACACACCAAAATTTCATTATCTATTCTTATGCTGATAGACAACAAGATTGATTCTGCTTCTTTTCTATCCTGAATAAGGCAGTGATAGCCATAAAAGTATACATATCTCTATGGAGATATGTGGTGAAATAGGTGAGTCAAAAGATTTTCAAAGGCAGTCCCAAGTCGCTAACTTGGACATGAAAGTTGAAGGGTAAATTACCTAAAGTTGAAAGGTAAATTACCTAAAAGCCTCAGTTGGGCTAGGCAGGAAAATTGATGTGATTGGTAACACCTGTAGAAGCTTCCAATAAGGAAAGCTACAAACAAAATCCCCCTGGTATCTGTTACTTCCAGACTCCAGGGGAACTGACCAGAATATGGACTGTTCCATCACTGAAGTGCCCTCCTTTCGATCCTATAAATCCCTGGAGCAGCCCACACTGCAGGTACACAATCTCACATCTGTGGAAAGACTGCACCATTTAGATGTTCTGATTAAAAGAGAAATTCTGCTTCTGGAAGAGGTAGGCCTGTCTGCCTTCTTTTATTTTTACATCGCCTCTATCAGTCTTGATCTACCACACGTCAAAGGGTGGGGAGGCACAAACTGAGGAGAACCCAGCAAAGAAGGCCTCATAAACTCACTGAAGGGGAAAATCCAAAATCCTGATGTCTAACTGAAACTGATGAGGAGGAAAAAAAACCCTGCAGGTGTGGGCTTGGGATGAGCCAGATGTGAACAAGACCCACTCTCCTGAATTTATTTGGAAGAAGAAACAAAGGAAGCTGGGCCACTGAGTGTGTTATAAATTCCTATTTAAATGGAATCTCAGTTTTTAGGAAAACTGGGAGGCTGTGGGGACTTCATTGCAAATATATGCTAGCCACACAGAAGAATTGAGTTCTCCTTGCCTCTTGTAGGTGACTGGTCAGGCAAAGCCAACCCATTCAAAGATAAATACACACTCCCCCCCCCCTCTCTCCCCCCCCTCTCTCTCTCACACACACACACAAAGTCATTATATCAAAAATACAAAAAAAAAAAAAAAATAGGAAAAGGAAAATCTAGTAAGAAAAAAACAAACCAACAAACACTTCCCTCAACAAATGTCATTATAAAGAAGGTGAGAAAAGGAAACATTCTGGACAAACCTGAGACAATGGTTCTGGCTGCGCTATGGAATCAAACTTACCCTGGGGTAAGGATAACCCATCCTTCACACTGATCTGGATGCCACAGAATGTGGCTGGGAAAAGTTGCCAACTATTGATATTGTACATGTGAGACCATGTACTCCAACTAACTTATCAATACTTCTGTCTCATACTGGTATATCTTTTTTTCTCAATTAATTTTGCCTGACAAGGAGAAAAAGGTTGTTGTTTACTCCTACCTAAAGAAGAAAGAAAACTTACTGTGTAATGCAATGTTATCAGGATGCCCCAGGGAGGAAGTGTCCTCTCCTTCTGTAAGCAAGGCTGAGCTCTGATTAAGTGGTTTTACTCTTCTGGTCTGCATCCTGCTCAACAGAATCAGGTGCTAAGACCCTATTTGGCCCTCCAGCTCCCCCAGGATAATCAGTTTAAATGAGGGTAGAGCATAATAAGACTGGAAACAATTATCAGCCACCTCAACAGATCTGCTTGAAGGCACAGCTGAGGTGGAAGAGATGCGGGTACTGCACTATTGATTTGTCTTTCTTCATTGGGCACATATGTATTTTCCATTTTTTAAAACCCCAGTGCTAATACTGGCCAAGTATGTGGCTAGGGAACTGAAACAAAAATCATTCAATATTTATCCTCCAATAGTCAGTTTAGACAGTGCCACAAGAATAATATCAAAAGTCTTTTGGAAAGAATTCTCTGTTTAATGTAAAAAGTGTCGACATTACCTGTGTGGGTAAAGACATTTGTTTCATTCCAAATGACATGATTAGAAAATTACATCCTCTTTTTAGTGAGTAGAGCCTGGTATTGTCTTAAACCAACCAGGCTGTTTTCCCTGTTCATTCCTCAAGCAAGAGGAGCAGCTTTAATAGCTTTATATCTTTTTTTTTTTCTCATTATAAATGGGAAATAAAAGCACTGTGGTTTAACTATCCCAGCTGCATCTAAATGAGTTAGTTTGAGTCAGCTTGCCGAATTAAGAGTCAGATCATAGGCCCTTGGTGATACCACCAAAAATAACATTCCACAAACATACTGCAACCCATTTCCACAGGAAATTCTGAAGAACACCCTGGGCAAGTGCCCCTCAAATTTATCAGGAGTAGAGGTTAAAACTCACAAGCATTCTCCCATAGGCAGGTGGAGGTGATTATTCAAGCTCTGAAAGCTATTAAAATAACTTTTATTTGCCTGCTTTAAATGTCATCTTAGAAAGTCCCAAATCAATCTGGTGCTTTCTCGGAAAATTGGGAACAGTGCTGCCTCAAGACAAAGCTATACCACTCCTGGGCATATAGCCAAAAGATGCTCCACCATACAACAAGGATATTTGCTCAACTATCTTCATAGGAGCCTTATTCATAATAGCCAGAATCTGGAAACAACGTATATGTCCCTCAGTCAAAGAATGGATAAAGAAACTGTGGTACATTTACACAATGGAATACTACTCAGCTACTAAAAACAAGGAAATCTTGAAATTTGCGTCAAATGGATAGAACTAGAAATGATCATCCTGAGTGAGCTAACCCAGACCCAGAAAGCCACACATGGTTATACTCACTTATAAGTGTAAATTAGTCCAACATAGATGTCCTCTGAGAGACTCCACCCAGTGGGGGGATTAGGACAGATGCTGGGACTCTGCTGGACTCTGGGTGGACCCATGAGAGTGGTATTGAAGAATGAGGGAATGAAGCCCCACAAGGAGACCATCAAGGCTGATGGATCTGGACACAGGGGGGCCTGCAAAAACTGTTGCACCAACCAAGGACAATGCATTCAGTAACCCTAAACCCCTTGTTCAGATCGAGGCAATGGACAGCTCATTCTCCAAGGTTGTGGGGACAGCAGGAACTGCCTCTGACATTAACTCTGGTGCCTGGTTTGATTGCTTCCTCTTGGTGGAGAGGCCCAGTGGCACACAGAGGAAAAGGAAGCAGGCTATTCACATGAGACTTGATATGCTTTGGCCATATGGTGGGGAGGCAGTCCCCTTCTCTCAGGGATCTAAAGAAGGGAAATAGGATAGAAGAGGGACAGAGGGTAGGAATGGGAAGGTATAAGCAAGAAGATAACATTCAGGATGTAATCTGAATAAATTATACTCATTAAATTTTTTAAAAATTTAAAGGCTTACTGCCTCACTCTGCTAACCTAGGCCTAGGCCTGGAAGCTTCTAATCTCTATGCAATCTAATCTAAGCCTAGAATGGTTTCAGCCTCTGAGAGTCACTGCTGAATAAGCTCACCCTTTTAAGTTCTGTCTGAGCTCTGGCTAGCTGGTTCAACTCGGTTGTTCTGACTCAAACCTCTCTCCAGGCTGAATGATTCAACCTGGCTGGCTTCTCCTTTGGCCTCTGACTGAATTGCTCTGCTTGGGCCTCAAACTAACTCCAGCAATCTGTTCTAATCTTCTGGTTCCCTGCTGTACCCTGGCTTGTTCTATCTTCACCTGTGTTTAGCGTGTTCTCTCTTCAACTCTCTTGGCAAAGCTGTTTCTCTCTCTCTCTCTCTCTCTCTCTCTCTCTCTCTCTCTCTCTCTCTCTCTCTCTCTCTCTCTCTGTCTCCCCACTGCTCTCGTAAGTCACTTCCCTTTCCTCTCTGTTCTATTGAGAGTTGGGCATCTCCCATTCTGTCAAATCATACTCTGATTTGTCACTTTGCCTCTCAGATGTCATTGTTGTGTTTGTTTGTGTTGTTGTGCGTGTTTTTGTTTTGGTTTGGTTTGGTTTGCTGGTTGTTTTTCGAGACAGAGTTTCTCCGTGTAGCCTTGGCTGTCCTGAACTTCCTTTGTAGACCAGACTGGCCTCAAATTCACAGAGATCTGTCTGCCTGCCTCTGCCTCCCTACGTGCTGGATTACAGGTGTGTACCCCCCACACCCAGTTTAGCCATCACGTTCAAACACGGGTGCTTCCTTCTACAAACTAACTTCACCTTCATTGTTTGAGATTAAAGGTGTGTACTAAGGGTGTTTCCGTATTCCAGCCTGAGTAGCCATTTTATTGAATTAAAATTCCTCTGCAGGGCCAGGCTGTGGTGGCACACTCCTTTAATCCCAGCACTCAGGAGGCAGAGGCAGGCAGATCTCTGTGAGTTTGAGGCCAGGATGGTCTACAAAGTGAGTCCAGGGCAGCCAAGGCTATCTTCAAGAAACCCTGTCTCAAAAAACCAAAAACCAAACCAAAACAAAAAAACAAAAAAACGAAACAAAATCTCTCTGCAGAAAGGTTTTTGGTGTTTATTTGTTGGTTGGTTGGCGGTTTTGTTTGTTTGATTGTTTTGGGGTTTTGTTGTTGTTATTTGGGCAAAAGAAAAGAGCTGGGAAAGAGAAGCTGGTCTCAACAATAAACTCAGGACACAGTAAGGAACTTCTCTGGGCTGTGGTGATACCCTTGATAGAATAAAAGAATTTATAAATACATGGCAATTGATCTCTAGAACTGGTTCTTAGCTTCTTTGTCCTGCAACTTCAAAGTCATCATTTATGTTTTCTAGTTCAGGAATAGCCGCACATTGACCACTTGGACATCAGATTCAGAGAGATGGAAGTTTATTGAATGCTTAGCAAAATCTGACCAGTCAGGTACACAGTCTGGATTCAGGAACCAAGACTGATCCTGAACCTTTCTTCTAGTGAGTTTTTAAAGAAAAAACATCATGACCAAGCAGGAAGAATTAATTCTATCCCAGATATGTTTGTTGTGCTGAGGTAGCTACATAAAGCATTGTGAACTGATTGACTGGGATTTAGGGTAGTGAAATTTCCAGTTCCCCACCATTCCACAGGAAAGAAACATAGCAAAATATAGTGGTTTTGTTTAAGTAGAACTTACATTTATCATTAATTCAAGCAGAAAATATTTATCATTTCTACTATTATTCTCTATTCTTTTTTAAACATTTTTATTTATTTATTCACTTTACATCCTGATCATAGCCTTATCTCTCCTCTCCTCTCAGTGCCAACTTCCCCCTTCCCCTATTCTTCAGAAAAGGGTAACCCCCACTTCCCATCCACCCCAGCTCACCAAGACACATCAGGACTGAGCATGTCCTCTTCTCCTGTGGCCTCACAAGGCAGTCTTACCAGGTGGAAGTGATGAAAAAGCTGCCCACAGAGTTCATGTCAGAGGTAGACCCTGTTCCCCTTGCTAGGAGACCCATATGAAACATGAGCTTCCCATCAGCTACATGTGTGTAGGGAGCCTAGGTACAATCCATGCATGGGCCTTGGTTGGTGCTTCAGTCTCACCAGGTCCCTCTGAGCGCTGGCTAGCTGGCTCTGTTGGTCTTCCTGTAGAACTTCTGTCGCCTCCAGGTCCTCTTCTCCTTCCCTCCACTTTTCCACAAGACTCCCTAAGCATCATCCAATGTTCAGCTGTCAGTCTCAACATCTGTTTCAAACTGCTACTGAGTAGAGACTCTCAGAGGACAACTTTGTTAATCTTCCATCTGCAAGCATAGCAGAGTATCAATATTAGTGTCAGAAGTTGGCTCTCTCCCATGAGGTGGGTCTTGAGTTCTACCAAACATTTGTTGGACATTCCCTCAATCTCTGTTCTCTTTATCCCTGCACATCTTTCACGCAGGGTAAATTTTGGGTCAAAGTTTTTGTGTGTGGGTTGGTGTTTCCCTACCTCTACTAGGAGTCTTGCCTAGTAAGAGGGGTCTCTGCTAGAGTCCCCCTTATATCCTAACAGGATCCTACCTTGACTTAAGTCTCCAGCTTATCACCAAGATGCCCTGCCCACAGTTTCTCTTTTCTCTATAGGCCTTCTGTCTTCCTGCCTAAAATCCACATAGAAGTGACTACATACCATGGGTGTCTTTCTGGGTCTGGATTGCCTCACTCAGGATGATCTTTTCTAATTCCATCTATTTGCTTACAAATTTCAAGATTTCCTTGCTTTTAATAGCTGAGTAGTTTCCATTATATAAGTGTACCACAGTTTCTTTATCTATTTGTTTCCAGATTGTGACTATTAAAAGTAAAGCTGCTATGAACATAGTTGATCAAGTGTCCTTGTCATATTTTGGAGCATCTTTTGGGTATATACCCAGGAATGGTATAGCTTCATCTTGAGGTAGAGCTGGTCTCAATTTTCTGAGAAAGCACCGGGTTGATTTCCAAAGTGGTTATACAAGTTTGCATTTCCACCAGCAATAGAGGAGTGTTGCCTTTTTTCTACATCCTTACCAGCATCTGCTGTCACTTGAGATTTTGATATTTGACATTCTGATGGGTGGAAGATGGAGTCTCAGAGTCATTTTGATTTGAATTACCCTGATGACTAAGGATGTTGAACATTTCTTTAAGTGCTTCTCAGCCATTAAAGATTCCCCTGTTGAGAATTCTATGTTTAGCTCTGTATCCCTGTTTCTAATTGAGTTTTTGAGGTTTTTGTTGTTGTTGTTTTTCTTTTTTGTTTTGTTTTGTTGGTGTTTAATAAGAAACCCATGTATCTGTTTGGAATATTAATGGAAGCTCCATTTGGTTCATAAAGGTACAATTCTGCCCCTACTCACTTATGTTGCTGTTCTCTTTTATTCTAAATGATTATTTTAATTTCTTGAGCAATGTCCAATATAACATGAATTATATAATACTGCATTTAAGCTCAATACTATTTAATAATTTGAAATATAAGGAACTATGTAGTCAAAAATATATTGATTTTGTATCTACATAATGTTGTGTTACTTTACTATTTGTTTTTAGTAATTAACTATTCTTTCTACTAAACACTAATACAACAAAAGTTCATAGAAATTCCCATATCTAAGATTTGAACTAGTGATGTTTGTACATAGATTTGTGGTTTGCTTTTGTACTCACATATGTGAACATCAATTCCGGATGGTTTCAGGGATGAGAATGTTTTAAAAGAACTAATTAGAGATACAGAAATGAAATAGCAATTCATATCTATCAAATGTGACTTTCAGAAAATATATATATATATTATCATAAATTTCTCCTATGATCACATTGAACATTTTCATACTTTAACAAGTTGTCCTTGCAGCTCCTGCCATGAAAAATTAGAATTCATTTTTGCCCTCCTTAAAAAAAAAATAGCTAAAACAATCCTATATAATAAAAAAACTTCTGGAGGTATCTTCATCCATGATTTTGAACTATATGCCAGAGCAATAGTAATAAAAACTACATGGTTCCAGTATAGAAATAGACTGGTTAGTCAAGGGAATCAAACTGAAGACCCAGAAATAAACTCACACTCTTATGGATACTTTTTTTTTTTTTTTTTTTTTTTTTTGGTCAAATGAGTTAAAACCGTACAATGGAAAAAAGATAGCATCTTCACCAAGTGGTGTAGGCCTAACTGTGTCTACACGTAGAAAAGTACAAAAAGATTTATTAGCCTGTACAAACTCAAGTAAAAATAGATCAAAATTTTCAACATAATACCAGATCCACTAAATCTATTAGAAGAGAAAGTGGGAAAGAGTCTTGAACACATTGGCACAGGAGACAACTCCCTGAACAGAACCCCAATAGCTCAGACTCTAAGATCAACAATGACAAATGGGACCTTTTGAAACCAAAAAGCTCCTGTAAGGCAAATGACACTGTCACTAGAATGGAAAGACAGTCTACAGATTGGGAAAAATCTTCACCAATAGTCCATCCACTAAAGGCCTAATATCCAAAATATTTAAAGAACTCAAAACACTAAACACCAAGAAACAAAAACCCCCCCAACCCCCCCCCAAAAAAATGGAGCACAGAGATAAACTGAGAATTCTCACCAGAGAAATCTTTAATGGCCAAAAAGCACTTAAAGGCTATTGTTATGTCAGGCACTCAGAGCCTGAGCATTTGAACTCAGTTTCACCCTATGACCAAAACGGAGACTAAAGACAAAATAGCTTCAGTTATGCTATAACCTAAAGGAGATATCAACAGATGAGCTACAGTTTAGTTAAGGAAAAAATAAAGTAGGTTTGAACAGAGGTGCTATAGTTATGGAAATAGTTAAATCAGGCCTCAACATAAAATCCCACCACATACTATTCTCTTCACTCATCACCATGCCAAAGAAGCCTTTTCTATGTGTCCAACCAGAAGCTTCTGCACTACCAACCTTTACAGTTCCCACTATCAGTGATCTGGCAAACTGAGAGGTGACCAGACACTGGGCCAGCACACAGATATAGTGATTCTGGAAGTCTAGATTCTGTATGATTAATACTGTGTACTTCCTTGATAGGGAAAATGCTGCCTTGGCAAGAAGTCAATGTCATGTGTCTGAATGGAGTAGTGCTGTTGATTTGGGGAAATATAATAAGTAGTCAACAGCAGAGACAAGAGCAGAGCACTTATTCTCAGTTAAGTGTGCTGCTGGTTCCTAAAGCCAACATGACGCCTTCATGTATTAAGCTAACAGTTGGTGATCACAAAAAGGACTTCAGGTGGAGAGGCTGCATTATGTGGCACTATTTCCACAGCATGGGCTAAACAGGAGCCATCCTTGTGGGTTGGATCCAGGAAACCACTCAGAAGAGCTAACTTGAGTGAATGTCCACAGCTTTTGTAGCTCAGCTGAACCTCTTCATTATTCCACTTACTGATTAGAATGAGGAACAGTAGAGATGGGGAGTGACAGCCCCTCCTTTTGTCCCCTCAGAAGAAGGCCTCTTGATACATATGCTCTCCATTCTTTGTGTCCGCCACATTTGGGTGTAGTGGCCCCCAATCGGGATCTGCCCATTGCTAAGCATTGTTACCCCCAGTTAAACAGAAGCTGCTGAGGTTACAGGCTCCATATGTCAGAACTCTGGCCACTTTGAAGGATGTATGTATTTTTGCACATAGAACCTCTTAAACATAGTTTCTGTTTCTTTTAGGGAAAAGAAATTTGTCTTGTTCACCACAGTATTTCCAGCATGCAGGAATATCTGGCATATAGTAGAGAGATAACAATTATTAGTTGATGCAAGCATGTCCCAGGCTTCATGCCTTACAGTGTTGTGTAAGGTCTGAGCAGAGTTTGGTCTTGGCTGCAGTACTCATCTGCATTGCTGAACATAAGGAAAGCAGCTTGTTTCCAGAGAGCCTCCTCAGTCTGCACCATAGCACAGGCCCTGTGAGAATATTGTGCTATAGCCAAGGCAAGCCACTGGCTCCTTCTGAGACAATCTGTAAAATTAAGGCATGATTCTAATTGTGCTAAAATATGTTTAACCAGAAATGTCCATTACTATATCCTAAAAAACTTGAGAGGTGGACACAGAGGCTTTTATTGATTTGTGCAAAGTTTCCCTAAGAAGTGGGATTAACATCCAAGGATTCTGAATCCACTCTTTTGTAATTAGGAAACAAAGCCATATACAAGTTAAATTTAACTAATGGCATTTTAGTAAATAAGTTGGGTAATCAGTGTGGTTTTCTGAGCCAAGTCCAATATCTTAGGAGAAACCAACCACATCTCTGGAATCTTCTTCCTGGGCTGTCTCTCCTCTCTTCAAGGATGGCCCTGGAGGGCCTGCCATGTGATTAAGCTTTGAAGAGCAAGGTTTGAAGGGACTTGGGGACCATTTGTTTTCCTAATGCCCAGCTATCAGCAACAGAGTTTATAGTTGCAGATGAATTTTTCCCTTTATTGCAAATGGCTTTGATTTAATAATAACATTTTCTAAGTCATTGGCTCATAATGAGGATTATTGCCTCTGGGTATTTAATATAGGACAAAAGAAATGGACCCACTTCACCATGCAAATGTCTGCCACAAATTCTGCAGTGGGGCACTCAAGGGACATTTCTACTACACTGGCTGAGCCTGGGTAACTATGGAGCCAATCAGACTTATTCTTTTGGGTAAGCCATGGTTCAACCAAGCCACAACAGATACACTTTACTAAGAAGCCACTTTTCAAAGCCAAACTCTACTTTACCTTGGTGCTATAATCAGGACACGTTATCGAGGAGTCATTTCACCAGGACAGAGGCTGAGCTGTGAAGGAACCAGTGATAAGCAGTGGCTGCTAGAAGCAAAGGTAAATTTTAGAGCTATGGGAAGAGGCAGAGTTAATTATGGCTTCATTTCATCCTATAGCAGCGCCTTGTGCTAGAGGCACACGTAGGGAAGAAACTGATGTCTTTGAGAAACAAGGAAGTTTTCTCAAATTATAGGTAAGCAGGGCATAAGTCCCTGTAGAGGCTTGTTTGGCATGGGCACCCAGGATCTTCCCGAAGTGTGGAGTGGCCTATGTGCCCCACGTCCCCGCTTCATTAATGTAACACAAAGCTGAAGCTCTCCAAGGCTCTTTATTGGTGTTGTTGCTTTCTGCACCCTAAAATTCTCTACTTCTGAAGCCAGTTCCTCAGGTGTCCCACAGAATGCTGCCGTATGCAGTGGGCTTTCTGTAAGTCTTTTAAAAAAAATTTTTTTTTCCTAGTAGGAGTTTGCTCTGGCTTCTGTCTTTGAGGGTTCTAAAAGCGTTATCTTTCCTCTTTCCCTAATCATGCCTGGAGAGGTTTGTCCTCCACAGGCAAGGCAGAGGAGAAGAAGCACATTCTGTTTGGCCACACAGCCAGCAAATACAGTTCTCTGCTGTTTCCCTGGCCCTCACCCCTTGTCTCATTAGTGTGATCTGCCTAATATTTCCTCTGTTCCAAATAGCTTAGCAGCTATTTTATGGGCATCAGTTCATCTGGTGCTCTCTCACTTGCTGAGCCCCGTTGGGTTAGAGAGAGGTTGAGCAATTGGCTCCGGGTATCACAGTTGGTCAGTGTCAGAGCCAGGATCCCACACAAGCAGCCTGACTCCCTAGTGAAGCTCTCCCAGGCTCCTATCAGTGCCTCTCATGATTGCTGGGTCTTCTGAGGGCAAGGAATTCTTTCACTTTAAAATGTTTTCGAAATCTCAATATTCCCCTGGTGTGTGCTCCAACTACCACGCGGTTTCCCTCTGTCATCTTTGTACACAGACTCTTTCTCTCACATTACTTCTGTAAGTGGATGTCAGCAGCTGTGTGTCTAACTTACTTGGTGGTTCCTGAAATGCTCTTGAAGTGGGTATTTAAAATTTGAAAGAAAAATTCAACAGGCTCTAAGTGTATCCTTAAAAAAAAAAAAAAAAAAAAAAAAAGACTACAACATTCTGAGCTTGATCACAAGGCTTATGGAAAAGACTGCCATTTGTAGTTGACAACGAAGTGGCTCTTCCCTTTGTTTTTTAACTCCCATCCTGTGCTGAGATTTAATTTGTGGATGGTTTTGGATGACATCCTTTTTGCTCCTAATGGCCAAGCCACCCTTCCAAGTAGAATTCACAATCTACCCAGTCACCTGATACTACTTTCCAGGGTCCTAACTACTTGGCTTTGAGCCCTAACAGGAATGCTAGCCAGGTGACCCATGCTAGGGTTTGGACAGAGGCAGTGTCTAGATAGCCAAATATGTAAGGAGCCAGAAAGGGGTGGAAGTCAAATATATGTCCTACATGTTTTGAAGGTGCATTGTCTTGCATACAAAGCAGGAAGATAAAATATAGTCTTAAAAGGTGTCCAGAACCAAAAACTAGAAGAGAAAAAAAGTATTGGTTGTTAAGACAGAACACTATGTAGCAAGCACTGATAGGCTTCTGTTCCACAAGTGTTTCAGTTCCTTGAGGTAGGTGGATGGCCTCACATAGTATTGACCAGAACAAAAAGTCTTTCTTCCCACATGGATCCAACCTAGAAGAATGCTAAATATAGCCATCCTGGAAGCTTCAGTATCTAAAGATGCCAGATAAAAGAGGTCATGTGGCTTTGTGGTATCAGTAGTCAAACTGAGAAATGCACTGACACACCCTTATCTGATAGCCCTAGGCCGGGGAGGTCTAGAGAAACAGGGCATTTGTCAGAGTCTTACTGGTGACCTTCAGTGCCTTCCTTGAGTTTTGTCTTCTGACGCTGAAGTTCCCCTTAAGCTATCTGAATCTCTGGCAAACAATTGCAGTCTCCTCCACATCCTCTTATCCTAAGGTGACGGTGTCACCTTCAAGTTATCTTTACCTTTCTTATTAAGCCTGAATGCCATTCTAGTCATTCACTACGGCTTTTAGACTTGCTGGATTCAGCCTCACTGTGACTGTTCGGTGAAAAAGCATCCAAAGCTCTCTCAATAAGTTCTAGTGAGTCCTGATCCTCAATGCCCCTATGTCCTGTTGCAAAGGAACACCAAAGGGAAAACACAAAAACCCTTGTCACACCCTAATTTAAGTGGTTATTTCTTAATGATGTGACTAAATATTTGACCTATCCACAAAGGGCTTTTTAGAAAGACTACAAAACAATCTACATAGCAAAGGAAGGAAACATTAAAATTAATGTGTGGAGTTGATCATTTTTTTTTCTACCTTACTTGATGTCTGATGTCCATAAGTAGTTCATAGTTCATTTTCCATGTTCACTGAAGCAATGACTTGTCAACTCTCTCTCTCTCTCTCTCTCTCTCTCTCTCTCTCTCTCTCTCTCTCTCTCTCTCTCTGTGTGTGTGTGTGTGTGTGTGTGTGTGTGTGTTTTACAGATTGAATAAGGGATTCCTTTGGCTTCAAGGTGCTTGACTTTTGAGGCAAGATTTATCTAGACTTTTGACTGATTTCTTTGACTGGAGCATTTGTACTCTACTTTGTAACTCTAATCTTGTCACAGGCTAAGACATTATTTCTATAAACAGTGTCTGTACAGGATAAAAAGGATGGTCTCCCACTACTTACTAATTCTCTTTGTTGTAGTCATCCATCTTTTTTTTTTTTTTTTCCTTCTGGCTTACTGTATGGAAACCCTTTACTTATTACTATACAAAGCATTTACCTTATGTAGGTCCTGCCCAATCACTTGTTTCCAGTCTCTCCAGATCCCCAGAAGAAGTACTGAACACTGTCCTCTCTTCTCCAGCCCACAGCTTACAGACTGCAGCATTTGTTGGCACAGTAGTCTTCCCCCTCCCAGCTTTCAACTTCTTTGTCTTCAGCTTTGAATTGAATCCTCTTGTGGCTCTTCAGGATCTAGAACTTGTTGTGGATTGCCAGGTGAATCTGATTGCTGAAGATGAAATTATCCTTTCTTGGCCTTGGGGCCTTGCTAAAACCCAGTAGCTGTCAACCATCAAGACACAGCAACTGTATCACTTTGGTCATGGTGCTATACATCCTGGGCAGACCCAGAAGCCTCCTGGTTGTTGGAGCTACAACTTTTCTCAATTGAGAAAAATAAAAGTTTCTCAGGGCTTATCTGACACAGCTGGATGCAAGAAGGTGTTAATGGACCGGCAACTGCTTCAAATACATTTTAATAAAATTACTTCCAAGAAGCCATGTGCAAGTGAGATAAGAATATGAAAGCAATTCTGAAACTGGAAGGAGGTGGAGAGACAACAGAAAAAGGTTTGTGTGGGTCTTATGGGCAGTAATGAAGTTAGGCCTGAAGGGCATGTGCCTTCCAAAAATTTCCACTGCCTTCTACCCTAGGCTTGCTTTTTTTCCTTTCTAGTCTAAGGGATTTCTGCAAAAATGGAAATTACAACTCAATTATGCAGGCAGTGGAGAGACAGTACCTGCTTTGAGTCTGAAACACTCATTTAATACAAATCAAAATATATTAAGCAGCTCTCTGTGTATTGGACTCTGTTACTCGCATACGGATGAACAAAGCCATCCCTTGGCTAAGGAGCTATCATCTAGCAGATGGATGGCTAACTGACAATCTTAGTTACTCTTCTCATTACTGATACCGTACAGAAGCAGATTGGGGGAGGAATGGTTTATTTGGGTTCATAGGTCAGAGAGTATATTTTATCATGTTGGGAAAGGGACAATGGATGGGACAACTCAGTCTAGGGTAACTCAGCATGTGGCTGTTGTTCACAGTCTAGCAGCATACAGGTTGCCAAGATGTAGGCAATACCCTTTCAGAGTCCACCCCTTCTAGCTTCTGTCTACCACCCACACATGAAAAGGTTCAAAGTCATACAGGAATAGTCACCGGCTGAAGAACAAGTGTTTTAATATATGACCCTGTGAAAAACATTTCATATTGGAATCATAACACCAAATATAATAACAAAAAAAAAAAAACCATAATGTAACAGATAGGAATGTAGACGTTGTAGTAATTCAGAAAGTGACTGGTTAATTCCTTCTAATAAGAAAACCAGCAGAAATTATTACTTTAAGCTCGGCTTGGAGAATAAGGCTATCGCAAAGGGCTTAAAGGGGTGAGAGGGCTACTCAGGAGAGGATTGTGAAAGCATGAATTGAACACCTTTGGGGGAAGTTGAGGCACAAAATACTCTGAAACATATCCAGAAACATGTAGTGTGCAGAAGGATTTTAGAGATAAGTTTGAAAGGGTATTTTGGAAGTTTATTAAAGTATAAAGAGTTTAGAATTTTTTCCTTTGAGCGATGGGAAAGCCACTCAAGGTGTTCAGGCTGAACATGATAAGAATGGTATTACAAGCAAACAGACTGGATACGGGAGCCAGAGAAACCACGCGGAATGAACCTCATCTAAAAGTAAGACATTTAAAGACCAAATAAAATATACAGAGACCCTAAATGGAAACTGTGGTCATGGGAATAGAGAGGGCATAATCAGAAACTTGTTGTTAGACTAAACTCCCATGACTCAGAAATTTGGGATATTATAGGATACATGGGAGAGATAGTCCACACTCTGGAAAACCCTCAATACCAGGAGCAGTGGAGACTCTCTTTCCCCATCTGAGATGACAGTCATGAATAAATACCCTGGTTTAACTCCTGAGCCTTGGATTGTAGGGAACCTTACTGATCCATATATAGTATATATGCAGTTATCTGCACAGGCGAAAATTAATGTCACCCAACTCTCCTTGAAATGTGAGTTTACAAAATACAGACTAGAGAGAGTCTATGGGAAGGCTGGGAAGGACACAGCATCCTCTTCTAATGAATAGCTTTGGTAAATAGAGGAAATATCTAATATGGACCATCAGCCAAGCCTAAAATATCCTTCTGCCCAGCACCTGGCCTCTTTGGCTCTTTTCAACAGTTATTGGGAATTCTGGATGCATACTTTGGTTAATATGTTCTTTGGAGTGCTGTGTTTTTCCTGGGGTAAGGTCCCAGCTATCATCACTGGCCAAAATGAAACGTAGAAAGATCTACCCATGAGGGAAAATATCAGTATAGATTTTCATAAGACAGTTATCATGAAATAAAAATAAATAAGAGTGAATAACAGTCTCTTTGTTGACTAGGCCAATGTGGTAATCAAACAGCAAAGCAAATGCCATACTGGAAAAGGCTTAGCTATTCCTCAAATTATAGCTTAATTTTCTGAGAAAATGAGAGAAAGAAGATGTGTTAGAATGCTATAATACCAAATGAGTTCTTCACAGTAATTACCATGTAATCATGATTATAGGGTATTTGTTTTAGGAAGGTATGTCAAAAGGTCAGTTTATCTGAAAACATATTTATTGAGTAATGTTTTTATTATATTTATTTGTTTAGTGGTGTGTGTGTGTGTGTGTGTGTGTTGTGTTGTGTTGTGTTTCATCTAAGAGGTTCATGCTGTGATTTGGACAGAAAATGTGTCTAGATGGCCAGACACATGAACAGCCAGAGGGGAAAGTCAACTAGATAGTAAAGATATTGAAGATGTATAATTTGGTTTAAAAAAGGCAGGAAAATAAAATACACTGGTAAAAGATCCCTAGAACCAAAAGATGGGTGAGAAATAAAAGGCCATCATGGTAGAATAAGAGAATATGGAAGAAGCTGCAATTGTTCCTAACAATTTAGACAAGGTAGTATATTAGACTGTAAAAGGGGACATTCAGAACCAGAAAATAATAAGACTCAGGAAAGGATTGAAGGTCAAGAATAAGACTCTGACCGTGCTCTGTTTCTTTACACACACACACATACACCAAGAACAGATATATGGAGATCAGTGAACAACTTTCAAGAGTTAATTCTCCTTCTTCGATGTGGGTACCAGGGATTAAACTTAGACTGTTAGTCTTGGAGACAAGTGATCTTTTACCCACTGATCTATCTTGCTGTCCCATAATAATACTGTTATTTTCTATTTTCTGCAAACTTCTTGAGATATCAAATCTCCAGGGTAGTGTAATTCTCAGACTGAGTGCTTGAAGATCACTTGGAAACCAGACCTGATGGTATACAATTTTAACCCCTGCACTTCAGTGACAGAAGCAGTAAGGTTCATGGTTATACTCTACCTTGGAATAGTAAATTCAAGACCAACATATGCTATATGAGACCATATATCAAGAGAGATATCAAGTAATCTACTGGAGCAGTCTAAAACTTAGATCCTCCAGGCCAGTGCATGTGGAGAGCATCCAGCCCACGATTCTCCATTTTTGATGCACACTCCTGGTGAATCTGTGCCCTCTTCACAAAGGTTGGAAGCTGAGGCTGGATCCTCACTGAGTTCCTCTTTCCTTTTCTTCTTACTTTCTCTGAGGCACAAAATGGGGAAACTGAGGAGGAAACAATTGTCCCCCAAGAAAGCATAGCCACAAATGTGAGTAAATTCCATCCTTGCCTGCCACAAGAATGAAAGAGAGGAAGCATCTAAGGACTGCACGGCTCAAAGAAAGTAATCATCCTGTCCCAAGGGTAATAGGCTCCCTGCAAAGAAGGAGATTGCAGATTACTAATAGTTCATATGGCAGAAAATTACAAATTTGAACAAAATAAATATGTTCTTTCATTTCTACATTTGAAATTGACTATAAGGTTGGAAGATAGAAAATTATTAGGCACCTATCAAGTAGGATGGTGATGTTAAATTACATAATCAATTTAATATTTTGTGTCAAGGATCAAAGAGATATACTGTTTTGTGCCACTAATTTAGTGTTAAACCCATTCTTATGCTTTTTTAAAAATATTTTTCACTTTTGGAGTAGATATCACATCAAATTATTCCAAAAACATCTGTTTAAAGGATCTCAGACTAGCTGACTTTCCTCCTTTAGCCATCTGAGGATGGAAATGAGAACATAATCAGCCCTATTGAACAAAGTTGGGTCAAATAATCAAATGAAGCAGTTGATTTTCATGGAATCAATTCTTGACTTTCAGTAGGCTTTGAGAAGAAACTGAACAGAATATTGGCTATGCACTTCATGTGGTGTATGTTTATATATCTGTGTGAATATGCACATGCACATATATCCAAAGTAAATTGGACTAGAAAGAGATATTTGAATGGGTGATTATTTTTGCTTGAGAGGGATTTTTTGTTAGAAAGACTTCTGGTTCTATTTTTATAGACAGCAATGAAATGGCATGTTCTTTATCATATAGCCGTAGAAAATAAGCTTCCTCTCATGAGTCAACTGAGGGTAAGCAGTTCTTTGAAACCCTATACTGAGAAGCATTCAGAGAAAAAAGCCTTAGTCAAAATTTATAAATTCCCTCATACCAGAGCCTTCTGAGAAGTTGTAGCTACCCTCATCAAGCAAATGCAGTGACAGAAGAGCTGGGGAAACACAAGTAGGAACCTTTGGGATCCAGTATGCAAGATGAGGCTCTTGTGTAGAACAGCTGGAGATCACCCAGAATTTTCATTAACTGCTGCCTATTGGGATACAGACATTGTGCTGTTCTCTAAGGATGTAATGGATAATAGTAGAGCTTTACCCGAAAACTGAGTAAACTGACAACCACTGAGCTTCCATCCAGACTCTGGTCATATTAGCACTGTGAAGTCAAGCCCTTGGGCATGCATATAAAAGATAAATACCAGATAATTGTTATATATATTTTACATTCACAAATTACTAAATGAAAGTAGTCATAAGGGTACAAAGTGGGCATGCATGTCCTTAGACATCTTGTTCCTTTTAGGCTCCAGATCAGTAATGAAGTGAACTTCAAAGAACTTTTTTTTAATTAATTTACTCTTGTTACATCTCAATGGTTATCCCATCCTTTGTATCCTCCCATTCTTCCCTCCCTCCCATTTTCCCCTTATTCCTCTCCCCTATGACTGTTCCTGAGGGGGACTTCCTCCCCCTGTATATGCTCATAGGGTATCAAGTCTCTTCTTGGTAACCTGCTATCCTTCCTCTGAGTGCGACCAGGTCTCCCCCTCCAGGGGACATGGCCAAATATGAAGCACCACAGTACGTGAGAAAGTCATATCCCACTCTCCACTCAACTGTGGAGAATGTTCTGACCATTGGCTAGATCTGGGTAGGGGTTTAAGGTTTACTGCCTGTATTGTCCTTGGCTGGTGCCTTAGTTTGAGCGGGACCCCTGGGCCCAAATTTGCCTATCATAATGTTCTACTTGTAGGTTTCTAGGACCCTCTGGATCCTTCTACTTTGCTATTCTCCCATGCTTCTCTCATCTAGAGTCCCAATAGGATGTCCTCCCCTCTGACCCAGTTCCCTGGTAAGTGAAGGCTTTTGTGGGACATGCCCCTTGGGCTAGTATGCAGATATAAGTGAGTATATACCATTTGAGTCTTTAACCATTGTAATTCATCATTTTGGAAGGCTTAGGAACAGAAAAAGCTATTTGGTTCTTTGACCACATTTTCAATTCTGAAAGTTTCCCAAGTGTAGCAAGGCATGATAGTCAACAGAGAAGGATACAGTGATGTAGCACTTTTCAGCTGGCAGAGAAGAAGTCACCAGAGAATGACAGCGATGTCAATGATGTAGCGTCTTAGTGAGAGGCGCAGATAGGCATGTGGGAGTGAAAGCATTTATAGAGCACAAGGGGTTTTGGAAAAACAATTCACTTCTATGCTTTGCATTTTTACTGACAGGAGCCAGAAGGAGTGGCCCAAGGTCTTCTCAGACTTACCAGTGCTGTTGGCGGTATAATCAGTGATTATTTACATAGGTTTATTCTTGAAGCTTGGGGACAACGTAAAAGCCTAAGTCTCTCCTGTCTGTGTTTCCTTATAAGTTGGTATATATACAAGAGCAGCTGCTAATTTAATTTTGACTAAGTCTGACTATAATAATTTAACTCTGTTGCACAATTATTTAGCCTTGGCCTGATGAAGCATGTCCTGCTATTTCTTCACCTCGTTCCTCCTCGCCTTCCGAGTGTATGCTTCAGGGCCACTCTGCTACTGTATTTAAGACTGTCACTTGGGATTAAGTTCATAGCACAGCTCCTCCATGAATATGGTTACATTTCATAAAAGAAATGCTACTGTGTGCGATATATCAAATTAAAACCATTTTCTGATTAAATTGCACTTATTTTTTTTTTTATTGTTTCTTGGACAGGGTTTAGTGTGTGGAGATATAAAAAGTAATAACTTAGATATAGATTTATATTCCTTGCAAAAAGTTAACATTAATGGGTCGCAGAGTATTTAAAATGCAAAACTATAAAACCCTGAAAAGATCAAGTAAGAAATTATAGATAGCCTTGGTTTTCATGACTGATTTTTATGTACATTGTTAAAGATGCATGAAATAAATTGTTTTGCTAAGTGAATGATACGTAGCAGAAGAAGGAAATCAGCATACTCAGAGAAAATATTGCAAAGGAAGTTTGTTAGAGAAGAGTATTATCCAAAATATACAAGGACCTCTTATTTATTTACTTATTTTCATTATTTTTTCACATACTTTATATTATTATATATATATACAGTAAATTACATACAGGAAGAGGAATCATGAAACAATCAGGAATATATAAATGTTACATTCACAGTGTTTTGGCTATTTGTATATGGCAACCTTGGAGAAAACATCTTTCCTGTCTTGGTGAGTCTAAAATTTTGGTAAATAAATATATATCACATCTCATCTCTATCAACTTAAAACATCTACTTAGGCCTAAAAATTCCTTAATCCCTGAACAACTAAGCTTAATTGTAAAACTAAACTATTTAGTCTTCAACCCCATCAGAGAATTGAGAAGAAATAAAACTTAATTACCTGTTTCCTGAGGAAACAGAAAGTGCATGTTAGCAGATTCCAACATGAAAAAAAATGACTGAGACAGTTTGCTGTCCGAACAGTCACCCAAAACTCTCTATAAGGTTGGAGCATCATCTTCACCCTTCTGGCCCAGTATATCTGACAAACATATTTGTGAGGCAGGAACTATTGAGGACTTGGTATACTGAGAAATAAAAGGAATTCTTAAAAACAACTCTAACAAAACAAAACAACACCCCTTGATTTAAAATAGAGCAAAAAACTGAACAAATAGCTGGTAAATTAAAATGTACAGATGCCAAGAACCAGAGAAAATATAACATGATCACCACTACATACCTATTAAAATGGCTGGAACCCAGAACACTGACAGCGTCACATGCTAGTGAGCCTGTGGAGCAACAGGACATCTCATTCTTTGTCACTGCAGGTGTAGAGCAGGACAGACACTTTCTGGGACAACGTGATGGTTTCCTATCAAGCTAAGCATGTTATACACTGAAATGGTTCCTACTATTGAGCATAAATGAGTGGGAAAAAAGTTTCTATACCAAGTCCTGCCCATAGATATTTATAGCAACTTCAGTTATAACTGTCACGCATGGAAGCAATTAAAATGTCCCTTCAGCAGATGAGTGGATAAACAAACTCTTAGATATTCAGACAATGGCCTATATTTAAAGCTTTATGGAGATGAGTGGACAGAGGAGCCTAAGTTCAGTTTAGCCAAAAAAGCAATCTGAAAAATCCATGCATTGTGTGATTTGAATACACACAGCTCTGATGAAAACAAAACAACAAAGTGAGTTGGCATGTGTGGAGTAGGAAGGGTGTGAATTTAAGGAATCGAGGAAGTCTAAGGAAAGAAACCACTATCTGTGGTGCTGCTGCTTGTCATTATCCATCTGCCTAATCCCATGCAAGGAACAACACCAAAGTGAACCTTAATGTGCCAGGAACATTTTTAGTAATGTGGGTGAAATTTTTTGAGTGTAGCTTCAACTGCAGCAAGTGTATGCCAGTGAAAAGTATGAATAAAATGAGAGCTATACAGGGGTAAGAGGAATAAAAAAGGTGAGAAATTTTCTTGCATCCTATAAATTTTCACATTAAATTAAAACTAGTCCAAAAAATAATAGATACTCTCAAGAAGTCATTATTCTTTTCATTGCTGTTTAGTTGATAGTCAACTATTTGGCCAACAAATCAACTTGAAAGTATATCTGAAAATTATTTATGCATTTAACATCTTTGTCATAGGAAAGTTTGCTTCTATTCTCAGTTTACTGGAGTATTTTTTTAATTATTAAAAGGTGATTTTATGACATTTTTTTCTGATTGTATTTATATGATCATGTCATTTTTCTTATTTTCCTCATGAATGCAATAATATGCATTGTTTTCAATGATGACACAACCTTATATAGTATTATAGATTTCATTTGTTTATAGTGTGTTGTGTTATTCTCTTTATATGCTAGTATTTTGTAAGATAACATTTCTTGAGGCTTTTAAAATCTGTGTTCATGTGAAATAGAGGACAGGCTTTGGTTGTTTGTTTTTTTTTTTTTTTTTCTACTTATTTTTATGTAATATTTTCAGTTATTTTTCAGAATTGTATATATTTATACAATGTATTTCAGTAACATTAACTATCCACTCCCTCCTCCAATCCTTTCTGTATCCTCCCAACACCTACACCATCATCATGCCTTCATATTTTTTAATATCCCATCCCACAGGGTCTAATTAATGTTGCCCACATATACACAACTGTGAGACCATCTACTCTATCCGTCACAATCTTCCATGAATAATACTTCTGCAAAAAACTGACTTTTCCTCTGCTAGCTGCTATTAACTGTCAATACCTTCTCACCTAGAGTTGATCTCTAATTTGTTCCTCCTTCACCATGTTAGAAGTTTGATTAGGTTTATATTGTTTGGGTTTTGTGCAGCCAAGTGTCACTTAGTTCATGGATGCAACATTTGGTAATGCTCAGAGACACTATTTTACCCTGTCCTTCTTGACCTTGGGTATGGGAGCGCTTCTACACACTGATCCATATGTTCCCTGACTCCTGTGGTTAGAGTGTATACTAGATAGTGTTGTGTCAGCTTGACACAAGTTTAGTTCATATGAGAGGTGAGAACATCAGTTGAGAAAATGCCTTCAAAATATGGGGCTGTAGGCAAGCCAGGATGGCATTTTCTTAATTAGTGATCAATGGTGGAGGGCCTGGGCCATTGTGGGTGATGCTAGCCACCTGGGTTGGTAGCCCTGTGTTGTATGAGAAGACTGGCTGAGCAAGTCATGAGGAGCCAGTGAGCAACAACAGGATATTCAACAGGAGTCAGTTTGATTGAGAAGCAGAAGCCAGAGGCTTCATACCAGATCAATGAGTCATAGCAATGAATATTTGCAAGCAAAAAAGTGTGGACAGAGGTATACTTGGGACACTGTGATACACTACAGGTTCCACTCTGAGAGGTTTTTTTTTTTTTTTTTTTTTTTTTTCTCTGTTGGGGAAGAGGTTGCAAGGATGGAGTTGAGATCAGAAGGAAGGAAGAGAAAAGTGGGGTTGGGGTGCATGATATGAAAGTCATACACACAAAAACCCAATATATAGAGAGAGAGATTAGAATCACTGAGGTGAAATCTTCCACTGAGGTGTTTCTCGAGAGTCAGCCCATAGAACTCTTGTCCTATAGGCTGCCAAAGTTGTACTTTATGCTGGCAGCCAAACCTGGTAATGTAAGAGTCACCCAGGTGCTACTGATTTTGAAGACATGAAGGAGTCATGGACTGAAGCTGAGGCTTGGCACTGTGTCAGGACCCGAAGAAAGCATGGACAAGGTTATTGGTTTTAAAAAAAAAAAGCTGCTGCAAAGAAGCCCCAAGATTTTGGAGATGACAGTGCCATGGGATTACCACAATGAAAGTTTGTGGCCTAATAGTGATATATGCCATGTTGACAATGGGTACTTGACCTGAATAGTTTCATGTCAACTTGACATAACCTAAAGTCATCTGAGAGGGGAAACTTTAAGTTTAAAAATATCCCCATGAGAATAGGCTTTAAGAAAAGCTATCATGTATCTTCTTAATTAGTGATCAATGGAGAAAGTGTCCAACCCATTGTGGGTAGTGCTATGCCTGGGCTGCTGTCCTGGGTTCTAAGAGAAAGTAGGTTGAGCAAGCCATGGCAGTAAGCAGTTAGTAACCACGGCCATAAATACCTGTAAGCAGTACTCCTCTTTGGCCTCAGCATTTGCCCTTCCTCCAGATTCCTGGCCTGTTTGAGTTCTTGTCATGACTTTTTTCAATGATGGATTATTATGTGGAAGTGTAGACCAAAGTTTCACCTCAACTTGTTTTTTGTGAAGGTGTTTTATTACAGAAATAGGAACTCTAACTAGAATAAGATGTGTAATGTATATGTGCCACGATGGCTGAGCGATCCACAGATACTTGTTCTCTGCAGTTTGACCAATCATGAGCCTCTGTATTAACTGTCACTGCCTTTTCTAATGAATACAGACAGTAGCACCAATTTATGGGCATAGAGATTTGTATTTAGAAGGGAGCTAGAAGCAGTGTCCATTTTGCAAAACAATAGTAGTAAGTTCTAACCTATGGCCCATGAAGCCCCCCAGACACAAGTAATTTGCCAGATTTACAATTCCAGGCAATTGTTCTCTTGTGTGAAGTGGACTTTAAACAGTCAATCACTTCTATAACATCCATGCCACTATTATACCTATGTTTCATCTCACCAGGGTAGACATTACTAGACTTCACAGAGTTTATGCCTGAGTAAGACTGCTGATGACTTTTCTCACCACTAACTGCCATATATAATACCTTGTGTTTGACATTGTTTAAGTCTTGTGTTAACAACCACAAAGTACAATACAAGTTACCCAGCAATGAAGAATCTTCCAGATCAGTACCAACTTGATTTTTCCATGTTATTGAACCACAGCAAAGCTGTCTTGCAATGCCGTTACCTAGCCTTCAGATTAAGGTAGTGGTTATTTCAGGATGCATTTGGGAGTGTTCTAGTTGTTTCTATCTTCTTAAAGAGAATGTAAAACACTGGGATAATCTTTGTCTTAGATATTTAGTAAAATTCACCAGTGACACCATATAGCTCTAGCATATTTAGAAAGTTTAAACATCTACCCAAATGTTAATAGATAAAAACATACCTTGATTGCTCTTTTATGAATTGATGAATTTGGTTCTTCAGAAAGTTGATGCCCTCCATGTAGGTGAACATCAAGTTTTTATAGTATCTCTTCATTTTCTAGAATTATTTATGAATCTTAGGAGCTTGTATCTTTTCTCCTTGGTCCTCTAGTCTAACAAGATGCTTACCAATTCCATTAGACTTTTTAAAGAGCCTGCATTAGGTTTTGTTGATTTGTATTAACTATCTACCTTGAATTTTATTGGTTCCTGTTCTAATTTTTATTAATTTTTTATTTCCTTTAATTTTTCCAGTTTATCAGTAGGGAAACTTAGATCCTTATGTCTTTATCATGTATAATGTATGGGTTCTGTGCTACAAATTCCCGTTAAGCCTTACTTCTGCTGTATTTCTCAGATGTTAACAAGCTATGTTTCCAGTTCCATTTGTTTTGAAATATTTTTAACTTATTTTGAAATTTCCTTTTCAACCTATGTGCTGTTTGGAAGTAACCCTTCAATCTTTAGATACTTGCAGATTTTTTTTCTCTCATTAATTTTGAATTCAATTACACTGCATTTTAAGTACAATTGTTACAGGCTTTCAAATATTAAATTTGTTGAGGTACATTTTATGACTGATGATATGGTGTATCTTAGGTAATATTCCATTTGTGCTCCATAATAATGTGTAGTTCTAGTCCTGTTGAAGATATAGTGTATAAATGCCCATTTCACTAGCTTAGTTGATGGCGTAGAATTCAATAAAATTCTTACTGATTTCTTCCTTCTAACTCTAACACCTTGTGCTAGAGGAGTATTGAAGTCTACAATTATAATAGTGGATTCATCCCTTTCACTTTGCAGTTTTAACAATTTTGCCTCATATGTTTTGACATGCTGTTGGTAGACAAGACTGGTGACTTTCATGCAAATATTTTTGTGTACCTATATCTAAACAGTGATTAAATGACACTTCTCTTTTCATGTAATGTATTTCTACTAAAAAGAATGCTAAACTTATCCTGAGAGAAATCTTTTTCTTTTGTGTACAGGGACAAGTAAAAGTATACTTGTAATTAATTTTCTCAATAGTTTAACTCTGCACATTTGGAACACATTCTCTCTGAACTTCCTAATCATCTTGCTGATCGCCATGTCAAATTTTACTGATGAATGAAAGTAAGGTCTGGAAAAGCTGTCAAGGAAAGTAGAGCTGAACTTGGCTGTATTTTAAAACAATTGAATTCTACTTTTTGAAAAATGGAGCCTTTTCTCTTTTTTAAATTGATAGGTGTGGGAGCATGTCTTGTCCTTTTTAAGTATGCAAAACCCAGTTTCAGATTCCTTAGTTAATAGATTATGTAGACTAGTTTTTACATCAACTTGGCGCAGGCTAGAGTTATTTAAGAGAAGGAACCTTGGTTAAGAAAATGATGCCCCCACCCTGCCCCCAACCCCAGACTGGCTTGTGGACAAACCTGCAGTGTGTTTTCTTAATTACTAATTGATGAAGAGAGAAGGGCAGCCCCTTTAAGATAGGGCTACCCTTAGGCTGGTGTCCTTTGGGTATATAAA
Organism: Acomys russatus; assembly: GCF_903995435.1. Classification (NCBI taxonomy): domain Eukaryota; kingdom Metazoa; phylum Chordata; class Mammalia; order Rodentia; family Muridae; genus Acomys; species Acomys russatus. Next base: position 82,777,318 of record NC_067138.1, read on the forward strand.
AACATCAGGCTGAGCAAGCCACAGCAATCAAGCCAAAATACCAACCAAATCAACCAAACAAACAAAACCATGGCCTCCAGGTTCCTTGCCCTGACTTTTCTAGATGATGAACTGACTAAAAGCTGTAATATGGAATAAACCCTTTCCTTGACAAATTTTTTTCAGTTGTGGTGTCTTATGACAGAAACAGAAACCTTTACTATGACTTAGGTGTTTAAGGATTCTCTCCACCATTTATGTAAGTCAGTGATTATGTTCTGGGATGACACAGACAGATGCTCGCCCTGTTTCAACTAGAGTTCAAGATTTTTCTCTTTTTGTATGGGAAATGCTTACAGCTACATTCTCTTGTGCCAGGTAATAGAGCCAGACTATGTCCTTGAACCCTACCATGGAAGATAATATCAACTCTATTGTAAGCAGATATCATTTCCTGCTTTATGTAGGGAGGAAATTGAATTTCAGAGAATTGGATTAATTTGCTCATGCCTGCACAAAAACATTGCTAATAGACAAGATTTGCAATCTTGTGCATTAGGTGAATAAGAAAGAAAATGAATTCTAGTGCTCTTCCAGGTTGTCATAATGCTGCTGTTTCTTCAACTGGTGAAAACAAATTTGAAGATTGTGTTTGTAATTGTTCAAAGGGGAATAAAGCTATCTTATGAATCACCTCTTTCAATTTTGATATATTTACTTTCTTAAGCTACAAAATATCTTTAATAGAGCTCCTTCATTTTCTAGAAAAAAATAGTTCAAATTTTTTATGCAAACAACGAAGAATATTAGGGAGTCATAATCTGCTGTCAAACTCTGCATATCATAAATTTTCTCTATCAGCTTACCAACCATGGCCTTTTTTACTTGGTCCAAGAGTTAAGGGTTGGGAGGTGGATTCGTGATGGCAAGGAAAGCATAGCTCACATCATTCTCTTTCTTCAACCATAGATTTCTTCATAGACCACAGAGACTAAGTTGCAGTTTAGGTTCAGATAATTTGTGGAATACATGAATGAATCAAAAGCCTTTTACATCTTTTTTTTTTTTTATCTTCATAGCAGATATTACCCTATCTGTTAGAGATAGGTGAATTGAGTCTTAAGAACAGAGTTTTGCTCAAAGATACAACTCTAATTAGGAAAAGAAACAGAGATCGAAACTCATGCAACTTCCTTATAACCTCATAGATGTCTAGTCACAAACGAGAACATAGGCAAACATCAGAGGAAGACCTCTTTAGAAATGTTTTCTAGGACTCTTTTCTTGTGTCTTTGGCTGCTGTCACATACCCCGCTCCTTAATGTTATTCTCTTCTTGATGAACTGTTGATACCCCATACCAGAGAAGTGAGTGTTCCCTAGTAATGTCAGGAGGGACATGATGCTGCTGTTATGTTTGGGCAGGTCAGTTTCTTGTAGTGGATAATTTGTGGCTGAACACGTCTTATGAATTTAAAAACCTGTGAAAAATTTAGGAGCCAAAGAACTTTTGCAGACCTGAAAAGCTATAACCTCATTTTCTTTAATCCCTTTAGGAAACAAAGCAAAACTGTGGCTTTGCAAAACAATTTCTTTCACTCAGTTTCCAGGAAGCTGGAGTGAAGTTTCTATTTATCTTTCTGCATGAGAAAGAGACAGGAGGAGAGAGGGAGGGAGGGAGGGAGGGAGGGAGGGAGGGAGGGAGGGAGAGAGAAAGAGAGAGAGAGAGAAACAGGTGCTAGTTTATAAACTCTACTCTATTTGGGGTTCCCTAATGCCTCAACCTCCCTTCCAAATCCCCAACCCTAGATAGAGAGAAACAAGGCTATAAGGGACAGGGAACATAGACCTCTTTAGACTTAGTTCCTGCTGGTAAGGGTTATGGGGTTATTGGGAAAATACCAATCTCAGTCATCAGGATATCTAGCAGTCCAGCAAAAGCAAACAGCAAAGACCGAAGGTGGAACAAGCAGCCTTCTTCCTCCTCCATCCTCTGGGTTCTGGTATTTATACCTTCCCCAAGTCCTCATAATTAAACTAATTGACACTGTCAAAGACCATGCCCCTCTCTGAGCTAAAGAAGACTGTTAGGGGCTGTGGACAAACTAAGGAAGTCCCATATCCCACACTTGGGATTTACAACAAAAACATAATTATATAACACAACTGAGTTTTTAAAGAAAATAAAACTTCGACTACAAAGGCATATGTAGAGAAGCTTTGAGGTAAAGAAACTAACTTGTGTAGTCAGTATGGTGACAGTAAATAAACATGTGAATTATTTTGTCAAAATATGGAAGTTCAAATCCCAGATGGATCACTTAGCACATGAGTAATTCAACCACCAAAGACAATGGCTACCATTTCAAGTATTTTCAGTACTGCTGGCTAGACAAATGTTAGCTATTCAAGTCTTAAGGCTTCACAGTGGCTAAAAGTCCATGAAGAAAACACTAATACTAACAAGAACTGACATTTTTAAAATGATGGAACATAGTAATTTATCCTTTCATCTTATTTAATTTGTAGAACTCTTTAAAAACTCAAAATTTAAAATCAAGATTTTCTTTACCCGTTGCTTTGATATTTATTTAGCAGAAATCTTATCCTGAGCTAAGTGAAATCTTCCAGGCAGCAAAAGAAAAACTCGTATTCAGTGGAATATTGTTTTGTTCATGACAGTTCCAACATTCATGTTTCATCAACAGAGAGAAATCCACATTGCCATGCAGATATTGTTTCTGAATATTTTTAATTTAAAGGTTGACCATAATGAATATAAAATATTCCAGGGGACTGAAGTCCCCACTCAGACTGACTACCATAGATGCTCAACACAAACCTACACGTCGGCCATTATCTGCCATTATACTTGTCTTAGCCAGGTTCAAATGACATCCTTGGGTGCAGATCCTGGTAAATTACTTAGTAACTGGGCACTATTTATCTCACCATGCAGAGACAGCATGGGTATTACTCTAAAATTAAAAGTGTTATTGCAAACCATTGCTTATGCTGTGTTAGACAAAACTGTTTGTATTACAGTTTATTGATAACATTCTTCTAGATTACATACACAATTGACAGACAATACTATTGACATAAACTCAACTTCTAGGATACCATGAATCTCCCTTTGTATTATACAGTGCCTTTTTTTTTTTTCATTATTTATAGGCTTTGACTTTTAAAAACCTACTTTATTTGGAGTTCTTTAGTGCCCCTATCTCCCTTCAATCCATGGACCCAAGGTAGGAGAGAAAGAAAAGGTCAGTAGGGACAGAGAAAGTAGATCTTTTTAGATTTAGTTCTTTGGGGTGATTCTACTATTTATTGTCAGGATTCCAGCAGTCAATCTAAACAGCAAGCAAACAGCAACTTCTTGAAAAGTTCTCTAGAGCATCTAAAAGCTCTCTCTCTCTCTCTCTCTCTCTCTCTCTCTCTCTCTCTCTCTCTCTCTCTCTCTCTCTCTCTCTCTCTCTCTCTCTCTCTCACTTTGTGTGTGTGTGCCTTTGTGTGTGAGTGTGTGTGTCTGTCTGTCTCTGTCTCTGTCTATCTCTGTCTCTGTCACTCTCTCTCTCTCTCTTTCTCTGGAGTCCTATTATTATTCTCTTAGAGTCTGAAGAAGGATGCTTTCCAGCTAGTAAAGACCACACTCCCTGCACGAGGCAATTTCTAGCTGACAAAGATCATGTGCCCTCTTAAGAGACTGTTATCAGCTGTGGATAAATTAAAGGCAGTTTCACATCCCACTCTGGATCAAAACAAAAACATATCTACGTAACATAATAAAAACTTCCACTACATGTCCCCCTTTCTGTTTTTTTAAATGCCTTTTTCTCTAACATTAATAAACCATAAGAATTGCATCTACAATGCCCAGTCCATATGTATTTGGCATCTTGGTGAAAATATTCCACTATTTATCCTATCCTCATGGGTCCTATCTTAGTTGTCCAAGTACTGTACCTAAATCACTTTCTTATTATAATGAACATTTGTCAACTTTATTTTTATATATTTTATTAATTGATTTATATACATCTCAATTGTTATCCAATCCCTTGTATCCTCCCATTCTTCCCTCCCTCCCATTTTCCCTTACTCCCCTCCCCTATGACTGTGACTGAAGGGGATTACCTCCCCCGGTATATGCTCATAGGATATCAAGTCTCTTCTTGGTAGCCTGCTATCCTTCCTCTAAGTGCCACCAGGCCTCCCCATTCAACTTTAAAACATCATTTTTAGACCTAAAACATTGTTTTAGTCCCTAAATGACTAAGCATTATAGTATGACTAGACATTTATATCATATTTTTAAATGAGCTGCTTATGTACAATACATTAAATATTAGATAAATAAAATAATGCTAAATTTATACAACAACAATTTATGCAACAAACAAGTTGCGTATGTACAATATATTAAAGAAAGAGTTGAACAAAATAACCTTAAATATCTATCTTTTCCTTAAGATTACTTCTTTCCATTTCTGGTGAGAGTGCAAATTTGCACAACCACTTTGGAAATCAATCTTATGCTTTCTTGGAAAATTGGGAATAGTTCGACCTCAAGACCCACTCATACCACTCCTGGGTATATACTGGAAAGATGCTGCACCATACCACAAGGACATTTGCTCAACTATGTTCATCGCAGTATTATTTGTAATAGCCAGACTCTAGAAACAACCTAGATGCCTCACAACTGAAGAATGGATAAAGAAATTGTGGTACATTTACAAGATAGAATACTACTCAGCTATTAAAAACAAGGAAGTCTTGAAATTTGCAGGCCAATAGATGGAACTAGAAATGATCATCCTGAGTGAGTAACCCAGACCCAGAAAGACATGCATTGTATAAACTCACTTATAGGCAGATATTAGCCGTAATACAGGATAACTAAACTACAATACGCAGAACTAAAGAAACTAAATAACAAGGAGGGTCCTCAGGAGAATACTTAATTCTCATTTAGAAGGACAAATAGAACAGACACTAGAAGCAGTTGAAGAGAAGGAACCTACCACAGAGGTCCTCTGAAAGACTATACCCAGTTGGGGATCCAAGAAGATGCTCAGATTCAAAGTCAAACTTCAGGGTGCCATGCAGGGAGTTTTATGGAAGGGTTGGGGTATAGAAGGACCTGGAGGAGTCAAGAGCTTCAAACAAGACCAATGGAGCCAATAAATTCAGGTGGAAGACATCAATGCTGCAGTGACTGAGGCACCAACCGAGGGCCATGCATGATGTTGACTTAGAACCTCTGCTCAGATGTAGTAGATAGCAGCACAGTCTTCTTGTGGGTCTCATAATATAGGGAGTAGGGACTGCTTCTGACATGGACTCTGGCCCCCATATGCTGATCACTCCCCCATGGAAGGGGGACACAGGAAGTCCAGGTCAGACTTGATTGCCTAGAGTCAGATGTTAGGGGAGGAGGGTGTCCCTTTCTGGAGCCTAGAGGAGGGAGGGAGGAAGGGAGAGGGCATGGGGGAGGGTGGGACTGGGAGGCAACAAGGGAGAGAGAGATGATCAAGATGTAAAGTGAACAAATTGAAAGAAAAGAAAAGATTACTTCTTTGTTTCTAGGGGCAGAGACATCTTTGGGGTACCCTGTGAAAATTGGGATATTGGCCAAGTTCAGGGAATCTATATGTATCTTTTTCTGTCCAGTCTCTGTGAGATGGATCATTTAGGTGAACCCTTTTGAAATTGATCTGCATGCAATTTTTTTGACTAAACAGTAAATGAGTGAGTGTGCAAGGCTGAATCACCTGGGCTACTTGCTTTGTCTGTATTGTTACCTAGTCTTTTGATATGAAAATAAACAAACTTTTAAAACTAATAATATAATAACTTATACTATGTATAAGATATATATTACTTATACTATATATAAATTGTGTGTGTGTGTGTGTGTGTGTGTGTGTGTGTGTGTGTGTGTGTGTAAGGTGCACAAATTTGCTGAAGATAATTTTCTGCTCTATAAGCAGGTAAAAGCTATCTATCAAATTTATAAGATGTATTTAGGTCTAGATAGATGTTTTAAGTTGACAGAAATGAGATATGATAGGTAATGGTTATCTTTCAGAATTTTAGAATCACCAAGATAAGAAAGATGTTTTCTACGAGGTTGCCAAGTACAATTAGTCAAAACACCATGAATGTAACATTCATGTAATCCCTGGTTGGTTTGTGGTTCTTCTTGCTGTATGCAATTTTTAAATGTGTACTAATATAAATGTATATGCCAAAAAATAAAATAGAATCTTTAGGAAAAATATATAAGTCAATTTGAAGTGTGATGTAATTCTCCATCCATGCTAGATGAAGGGATGCAGTATCATGAGGACCAGGTAGCCAATAAGATTCACTTGCTATGCAAAGATATTCATATCTCAGCTAATAAGAGGTCTTCCTTGGCCAAATCTAATCTTTATAAATTTTGTTGTTAAGCATATTTTTTTCAATCCCTGTAGATACATAAACATAACCACATCCTCATCTCAAAACCATTGCAAGTTTCAATTCTAAGGTCAACACGTCCTATATAGTATACTGGTTAACCTTTTCTCAGTTTTTTCTATAACGCAAAGTCACTCAGATGCTGTTGTTCTTTTTTTCACTAACATTAAGAAGATTTAAAGTTTTGAAAAAAAGCATTATTTTGTCTGTCCCTGGAGGGCTTTACTCTTCCTTTTTGTTTAATAAACAAGTCTTTTAAAGTACAATTAGATCTTTCTACAACTGCTTGTCCTGTAGGATTGTGTGATATACCAATAATGTGCTTTATATTATAATATACAAAAATTTCTTCATCTTATTGGATACATATGCAGGAGCATTATTAGTCTTAATTTGTGAAGGTATGCCCATAATTGCCACTATTTCCAATAAAGCAGTTGCTTATTGAAACCCTGAGTATGTATCAATGGTATAGTGTACACACCTTTGTTTTCCAATTTTTGCAAAATAGAACACAAACATCTGCCAGATTTTATTTCATTTGGAAGTACCCCTAGGGTTACTTCCAATAGGTAATGGAGTTTAGCTATACAAAGAACACATAGGACATTTTAAAAGCATTTCTTTGGTTTGTAGCCAGGTAATAAAGAATTTTTTTCTTTAAACTTTTACTCTTATTATAATGTTTTTAATGAAATTTTGAGGCTACTAACACATTTCCTATTAGTGTTTGATCAATTTTATCATTTTCTTGTGCCAGTGGATCTGGCAAACCTGCATGAAATTGAATATGAGTAATATATAATGCATCTTTCTATTTCTGATGGCGTGTTATTACTGCATAAATAACAAATGACTTCTGAGTCATCAGGAGTAAATTCAGCACTTTCTATATGCAAAAAACTTTTTCTGCATTTTGAGAGTCAGTAATTATATTAAGAAATTCAGGAAAATCTAATAATAACACAAGTATTGCATACAATTCTGATTTTTGAACTGAGGTACATGGGGTTTTTTAATCATCTGGCTTATTTTATCTGACTTATAACCTGCCACTCCCATCTTCTTTGCATCAGTATAGAATGTTGGCATCTCTTAAATTGGTGTACCCTTTACCATTTGTGGAAGAATCCAATTAGTTACTTTATAAACTGTATATATTTGCTTTTTGGATATTTGTTATTAATTTCCCCAAAGTAGCTACTACAAGCTCTTTGACAATCTTCATTGATTACCCACAATGACATAATCTCAGCATTAATAAGAGACACTTTACTTTTAGCTGGGTCTGTTCCTGACAATTGACATCGTCTTATTCTACTTTTTATAATTAATTCAGAAATCTTTTCTATATGTTTTAATTATTTTATTTTGTTTATGTGCTAAGAAAATCTTTTCTATAATACTATCTTCCATTTGCCTAATAATCCTAGTAGGAGAATGAGTTGAAGGCAGTATAGTAAAAATGTAATCAAGTTTAGGATCAATTTGATGCATATATGCATCTTGTAGTCTTTTTTTTTTTTTTTTTTCTTTTTCTTTTGGGTTTTGAAACAGGGTTTTCCTGTGTATCCTTGGCTGCCCTGAACTCTTTTGTAAACCAGGCTGACCTCGAACTCACAGAGAACTATCTGCCTCTGCCTCCCAAGTGCTGTGATTAAAGGCGTGCACTACCACCACCCGGCTCATCTTATAGTCTTTATTCTTCCAGAGTTAACGCTTTTTCTGCTTCAGTCATTAGACATCTTGGACTGTTTGAATCTGAATCTCCTTGTAAAGTTTGAAACAAATTACTTACTGCCTATGTAGATAATCCAGTTTTAGGCCTCAACCAGTTAATATCTCCCATTAATTTTTGAAAATCATTAAGAGTTTGCAACTGGTCTCTACCAATCTGTACCTTTTTAGGTTGAAATTTTTTATTGACTTATTTTATAACACAAATAGCTAATTGAATCTCCTCTTTGTATTTTTTTTTCTGGAGCAATCTGTAACCCTCAGCATGCAGAATTCTTCGTGTGTCCTTAAATATTTTCTCTAAAGTATCTGTGTCAGAATCAGCCAACAAAATATCATCCATGTAGTGGTAAATGATAGATTGAAGAAGTTGACTATAAATTATTTCTACTGGCTGCTGCACAAAATATTGAAATAAAGTTGGAATCCTTAACATTTCTTGTGGAAGTACCTTCTGATGGTATCTCTTTATTGGGCCCCTGTTGTCACTCTTGGACTTGCAGTCCCTAGTGATATGTTTTCCCTTTCCACAGTGACTACAAAACACTGGAAGCATTTGCATTCCATTAAAGCCAGGAACTGGCTGTTGTCTTCTATGAATGCCATATTATCCAGAGTTAATATACTTGCTATTTTGAGCTGTGAAATCGTTAATCTTACAATTTCCTTGTCAATGGCCAAATTCACTGAAATTAAAGAGCCAGGTATTTTGATATCTGAGACCTCTAGCTATAGCCTGTCCTATGATATTGGCATGATGCTCCTGAGAACCAATATCAGTTGTGTGTCTTATGCATTCATTTATTGGGGTTCGCCATGCTTTTAGTGGTCTAATTACTTTCTTACATTCAGTATTTATATTTTCAAATGCTAAGATCTCTATCAACACCTTTCTGGCGTCAGGGTCTGATTTTATTTACATCTAAAACCAAATTCTATAAGAACTCTGTGAAGGCCTCTCCAGGGCTTTGTATTATCTTAGTGAATGACATAGATCATTTTCCAGGCTCATCTACTATATCTCAAGCTCTTAAAGCTGTCAAACAATATTGTTATATCACCACATGATCAGATCAAATTTGTTCTTGTAGAACAGCATAATGCACTTCACCAAAAAATTGATCTTTAAAAAAACTAATCTCCCTTGCTATATTTGTTGTTCTATTTTTGTGGCTTCATTCGCACTCCACAGCAACCATTATAATCGCTGACCAGTGCCTACCCCAGTTACATAATGAATGGGAAATGCATTCCATAGGAAACAATAGACTGTTTAAAACTAACGTATCTATTGAACTCCATGATACCTCATCATAATCATGACCACCACCATTAGCAAGCATATTTTGTTCTATTACCGAAAAAGTTGAAGTTGCGTGTGTAGTCCCAGACAACACCTCAGGTGGTGCACTTTCCTCAATATTAAACATTTTTCCCTGTAAAGCCCCCAGTTCTTCCCAGCCTCTTGCCCAGTGCTCTGTGCACCTGGCAGTGAAAGTGTGAGGAGCAGGACAGGGCAGCATTTGCTGGAAGCTCTGGTTCTCAGTTACCAGGTCTGAACACCTTTCCCCCCTCCCTTTACCAACAGTGCTATTTGCTTCCCGAGTGCTTCATTCTCTACCCCCAAACTTTTTTATCGCACAGATGACTCTACAATCTTTTCCAAAAGGAGAGAATTAAGTTACACTTCCCATTTTGCTATTTCATCTCCTTTTTGTTTCTCAGATCCATCCATATCCACTTATAACTTTCTAATTGTTAAGTAATTTTTCAAACCTTAAAAAAAAAATGGAATATAGGAAAAAGACAAAACAAAACCAGAAAATCCCCTCTGGGAGCAAAGCGGGAGAAAACCCAGTAGCAGTAGCCATCATTGTGCTGACATTTTGAAACAATATTCTTATACCTTCAAAACCTGCTGTTTCCTCTTCAGTATTAAAAACTGAGTTTCCAATTACATCTAAGCCACATCTGTGCACCACCTTTAGGCTTTGATTTTTTTTTTAAAACCTACTTTATTTGTGATTCTTTAATGCTTCTACCTCCCTTCCAATCCATTGGCCCCTAGGTAGGAGAGAAAGGTTAGTAGGGACAGGGGATGTAGACCTTTTTAGAGTCAGTTCCTTGGGGGCAGTTCTGTTCTTTGTCATCAGCATTCCACAGGTCTAGCTAAATAGCAAACAACAGCAGCAAAGAGCAGCACTCAAAGGAATCAACAACAGCCTCTTCAAAATGTTCTCTGGAGCCTTCTCTCTAGGAGTCTCTCTCTCTCTCTCTCTCTCTCTCTCTCTCTCTCTCTCTCTCTCTATTAAGTGCACGCTCACACGTGTGTGTGTGTGTCCCTGGGGTCCTATTTATACCCTCTCAGAGTCTGAACAGGGATGTTTTCCACCTGGTAAAGACCACACACTCCCTGCATGAGGAAGTTTCTAGCTCACAAAGATCATGTGCTCTCTCAGGAGGCTGTTGTCAACTGTGGATAAACTAAAGGCAGTTTGGCATCTCACATTTCAGATCAAAACAAAAACATATTTACATAGCATAATCAAAACTTCCACTACAATTGTACTTTTAGGAGGCTCTGGTTGGCTTTTTATATGTCCTCTCATTCTAGTACAGTGGTCCTTAACATGTAGATCACAATCCCTTTGGGGGTTGAATGACCCTTTCACAGGAGTCACCCAAGATCATCATAAAACAGTTATTTACATTATGACTCATAATAGTAGAAAAGTTATAGTTCTAAAGTAGCAATTAATTTTTTTGGTTGGGGGAGGTCACCACAACATGAAGACCTGTATTAAAGGATTGTGACATTAGGAAGGTTGAGAACCACTGCTCTAGTGGATTTACTGGGCAGAGATGGGAATTGAGAGGGAAACAGTTGAAGGTAGTTACAAGGAATAATTTCCCCTTTATCTATGGTTCTGTATAACCAGAATTCCATAGGACACAGGCCACTTAAACCTAATGCTGCTTTTTCTAACAAAATAAGACTGAAATATAAGCTCTTAGAATTCATTTGTTAAGGTCCTTATTTTCAGCACCTCAATATATATTTTAAAATAGGGTCTTCAAAGGTGTAGTTGAGTTAAAAATGACCATATTTAAACAGTCCTAATCTAATAAACTGATATTATTTTAAAGGGATAAAACACCAGAAGTATACATGCATGGATAGGTGACCATAAGTGCCATCTCAGTGATAAGAAACCTACTCCAAACCAAGCACAGATATTTGGACTAGGCTACATATTATGGTCCTCAGAAAAAACAATAACTTTATCCTCATTTTCATCCTGAGTTATATCTTCTTTACCTCTGAGAGAACATGTTTTTTAAGTCTTTATTTTTAAGCCCTAAGGGTAGTGGTGACACATCCTTTAATCTCAGCACTTTGTGAGTCAGAGGCATCTCTTAAAAGTTGGATCTTTGTGAATTCAAGGCCAGCCTGGTATACACAGCTTTGTTCCAGGACAGTCAAGGCTACACAAAGAAATCCTATCTCAAAAAATAAAAAACAAAAAGCAAAAGAATTTAGCAAAATATACAGCATACTTCATACTATCTCTACAAATAAACTGATGTTAACAAGTTTTGAAAGGAATTCCTTAGATCATATTTTCACCCAGATTGCTTCCAGAATCAGATCTTTCTCCCTTTTAAAAGATTCACAGTCTCTCTATCATTTTCAGGTGATGTGTAGTTGCTAGAAACTGTATGGTATGGTACAAAAGATGTGTTTGTGTCTAGCTTGGGACATTTTCTCCTTTCCTATGAAGCCATTTCTGTGTCATTAGCTACTGTTGCTTATTGAGAACCCACACTTTGTGTGGTTCTACTTCTTATCAGTCATATTATGCATACATATTGTAGAGTTTTTCTCTGGATACATTACCTAGTTGTCATTTAACGTTTTAAGACCTGTGTACTTCATCTATGCAAGGAATGATCATCATATTAACCATTTCTTTTCTGTTGTAAAGAATAGGGGAAAGACTGAGTGGCTTATAAGCATCACTGATTTGATACTGACAGTTTGGAAATAAAAGTATGTGAGTTAGGGGTGTCAGTGTGCTCATCTCTACAGAAAGCCCTCTTCCGTGTTGCAGACAGCAGCTTCATTACTGTGTCCTTTATGATAGAAAGAGATCTAGCTAGCTCTGTGACTTCCAATAGTTCTATTCCATTCAAGAGGGCAAATCATTCATGGCCTAGTAAATTATATCTTGAATGCTCTGTGCCATCATATTAGAATCAGAGTTTCAATAAAGAATTTGGGTGTGAGGTTCAGAAATATTCAATCTGTGCCTGACATATGGCAAATATTCAACAAATGTTCATGGGAGATGGTGCTCTTTATTATTACTATTGGAAATTTTATTATTTTCAGAACCCTCATGGTTTGTTTGGAACAGTGGTACATCTTAAGTCTCTCAGCATTCAAAAGCCTAAGTCAGGAGGATCATGAGGGCAAGTTGGAAGCCTGCCAGAAATATATGGTGAAACTGTCTCAAAGGGTGAGGGGTGGAAGAAAAGAAAAGAAAAGAAAGAGGAAAACAAAAAAGAAAAAAATTGGTAAGAGCTTAATTCAATTATAAAGCACTTGCCTGATCTGTACAGTTTTGTGGGTTCTATGCTGTGTGCTAACAATAGCAAAACCTAAAACAAACCTGATTGATTTGCTTTTCTTGACTTGCTTTAGCAATACATATGTAAATTATGTAAAATATTATTTGTTAATATGGAGTATTTTGTTCTCATGCTCCATTATTAGTTTTCATATAAGTAACAATTCTGCTTACAGCATTCTAGTTCTATAAGTCTATGCTGATTGTGTTTATTTTTCAACTTGACACAGTTAGAGTCTTCCCAGAAGAGGAACACAGTTGAGAAAACGCATCCATCAGATTGGCCTGTAGGAAAGTCTGAAGGGCCTTTCTTGATTAGTGATTGAACAGGGCAGGCCTGGCCCACTGAGTGTGGTGCCACCACCTGCCAGGTGGTCCTAGGTTGTGTAAGAGAGCAAGCTGAGCATGCCACGAAAAGCAGCAGTCTTCTGTAATCCATGCTTCTGTTCCTGCTTTCAGGGTAAGGTTTGAGTTTCTGTCCTGATTTTCCTTCATAATGAACTGTGATTGACACATGTAAACCAAACCCTTTCTTCCCAAATTGGTTTTGGTCATGGTAGTTATCATCGAAATAGAAACCAAACTAGAACAAAGGCTCAAGCCTTGCAGGCTACTTTACAGTTTCCTTAAAAAGCATAGAGTTGGGTAGAAAAAGACCTTTCCTCTGGCAATTGCCTCAAGGACACAACTTGTATTCAGCTAAAGAGTGTAAAATAATTTATTAATTTTATTTACAATTATTTTATACAATTTATTTTCATCATATTCTTCTGTCTCCCCAACCTCCTACCAAATCCCCTCAACCTGCCTGACTTCATGCACTTTCCCTCAAAACAAAAGCAAAAAACCACGAAGTAAAACCCAGAAATGAAAGCAAACTAAAATTGCCCCAAAACCCATCCAACTAAAACAACAACAAACACACACACACACACACACCAAAGAAAACAAAACGATGAAGTCATGCTTTGTGTTGATCAACCTCCTCCCAGGCATGGGACCTGCCCTGGCCGACAGTTGATACATGCAGTGGCACTTCATTGCACACATCTGGCAATCCCTGTCCCAGCAGGTATCAGCTGAAAACAGCATCTTAGACAAAACCCCTGAGTCATATATATCACTTGCAACCAGAAAAGATCACACATACCAGGAAAGTCTGTGACCACTCCTACTGCCTGCATGTGCTGTGTGCTGATCAGATTCACTAAAGCTGACACTCATGGCCTTCACTGTGGGGAAGTGTGCTCTACAGAAAGTCTTCAAAGGGGCAATTAAATCATTTAAAAGTATGAACTAGAGGCTATGATGACATGGCCCTTTATTTCTCACACCAGGTTTTTCAGTTAATTATTTTATTTCCACTTTACAGATGAGAAAATTAAGACCCCCAAGATGCTAAGTAATTTAATCAAGGTCACACAGTCATTTATTTAATTTTAATTAATTTACTTTGGAGTTTTTTTATGAACACCATGACATTTATTCCAATATAATTAAACTGTGATTAGGTAGAGAGGAGTGTGCTTTCTTCTACAAAGCAAATTTTCCCATTTTTTTTAAAAAAGAAAATATACAATTTATGTTTAAAAAAAATTCAAAAACACCTCTAATCCTACCACCTAGAGATTAAGGCTTCTAGTATTTTCATGATTAAACAGTGATTCTGATTTTTATAGGAAACTCTTAATCATTCATACTAATTTAAGGTAGGGAAACAGAAGAGAATCTAAAATCAGTTATATCTGTATTTTGTACTTTGGGGAGTAGAAAATTAAACTTTTTGATCATGTTCTGCATGGGCTAATTACTAAAATTACTTTTTCTTCCCCAACTGATCCTAATTCAGGGCAAAATCCTGGAAGCATTTTAGTGATGGGGGATTAAACACGTACTGCGGCTAATTTAAGAATTGGAAACTCCACACATGGATAATTAAGATCTGACTGCAGAACAAAAGCTTGTGCATTTTAACATAGGGGTCTTCCAGCCCTTCAGATGCTTTATCCTCAAAGCAATCCTGAAAGGTAGATTCAATTCAATTTGCTAAGCATCCATTGTGAGATTTACTGCCTCTGTAGTGTGCTACAAAATGTCAAGGAAACAATCTGTGATGACAGGGGATATGCAATCCAGTGAAGGAGACATCTCAGTTGCACATCCCACTGACTTTAATAGTAGTAACAACGATCGTTATAGGTAACATTTATTGAGCACTTGCTTACCAGAGGCCCAGAGCTGTTTTAAGCTCCTTTCGGTATTAGTTCCTTTTGATTTGGTGTAAAGCAGAGTGAGGCCAAAGAAAACATTGCACGAAGGGGAACTTGGGAATGCATGAGAATAACTGCATCAGCTGGAATCAAAGACTGAAATAAGCAACTTTCTAAACCTAGTCACTGAGAGCTCTTGGTCATCTGTTTGCTTTTCTTATTCTTACTGACAATGAGTGCCTGGCTCAAAATTCCCCCATTCCCAGAAATAGTCTACCCAACAACATGTACAGGTCTCAGAGGCAGGCCTGCTGTGGAAGACTAATGCTTTATTCCTAACTTTGGTAGAAATAATCCAGCATGAGGCACTACATGATCATGGCGTGAGAGTTAAATATCTCCTTAAAACTATTTATTGAACCACTGCTCCCTGGCATACAGTTCTATTGGGATGGCAGAAACTTACAGAGCTAAGGCCCAAATAGAAAAGTGTTGAGTCAGGAGGAGCATGCTCTGGAAAGGTATGTTAGATAATAGGACCCAAGCTTTCCTCTCTTCCTGTCTCTCTTCTTCCTCCCTTCCCTTCAATCCTTCCTTCTTCCTTCTTTCCTGTCCTCTTTCCTCACTTCCCACCACCACATCCTCTCTCCCTCTTTCCTGATCGCCATAATATAAACTTGTTTCCATCACACACCTCCTACTATGATGAGCTACCCCAACATGGTCATGGATTAAATGGGCTGAAGTCCCTGAAACTATGATCCAAAATAAACCTTTCTTCTTTCAAGTTGATCTCTCTCAGGTATTTTGTCACAGTGATGGAAAGCCAGTGAACACTGTACCAATACTCGATTTACTTAGCTACACTTATTGAAACTTCTGATTAAACTGGGCCATTTAAATTCTAACTGGATTATTGCTACCAAAAATTAAAGGAAATTTACGTTTGGTTTTCTGGTGGGATTGGAAGAGCATGAGCTTGAGCACTTATGCGATCACTGACAGTCATGACAAAAGGTGGTTCAAATATGCTACTTAAGTTTGTAACACTCAGATCACCTACTAGCTCTGCACATACTGGGTTATTAACAGAGTGGACACTGTGTGCCTAGCCAATGACTAGGAGTAGCAGGCAGAGAAAGACAGACTTATGTCTGTTACGCAACCTTGGGTAGAAGATACTGGCATAGCTGAAACTTCCTTAGAATTGCATGTGCGTTAAAAGTCTACCTTCTCAAAGTTTCATTACTTCCTCTTTCTGTGTTCTATGGGAATCAGGTATATATGACAGAGACAGTTTTCTACCTGAATAGTCACCTAAAACTCTCTATAACATTGGATCATCATCTTCCACTCCCTGGCTCGATATATCTGAAAGATATATTGGTGAGGCAGAAACTATTGAGGACTTGCTTACCCTGTCTTGACAGAGTTTGGCCGTTAACTCTACCTGTATCCAAGCTTGTCCATTTTTAGGCAGAATTCTGTCTGTGGTAGAAACAAGGACATTCTCCCATCTCAATAAAGAGGTTTGTTGATGCTCATCTTCTTTTGCCAGGAGTATAACTGTATTGTTGTCAACATTTTTAAAATAATGAAAACATCTTTAAATGTAATTTTCTGTAGGTTGCTAAGGCTTTTGAAGAATTTATTTAACTATTTTACCTTATATATCTATAGAATCTTATCTATCTGTTAAACCTAGGATGTATATTCTTGTGATAAAAATAGACTAGTAATTGACATGACCATGACTTTACCAACTAAAAATTAGCTTGTATTGCTCAATTAACTTAAACAGCCTGCAATACCACTTTCAAGGTATTGGAAGTAAGTCCTGTATTATAATTAAGGAATCCATGCTACATTCTAAGTTTAGCCAGAGTGGGCAGGAACTTTTCAATCCCCATAATTATTGATGAACAATTGGCATAAAAACTCAAATGATGGGGATCCAAGATGGCGGCGAGCAGTGTGGACCGTGTTTGGAGGCTCCAGTGAACAATTCAGGGATTTGCACAGATTTCTGAGCCAGGAACACCGAGGGCGGAACATCATGGCAGCAGGAGTGCTCCACGGTTCGGAGGGACCACGGTGCGGAGGACCTGCGTGCCCCTGCACACGGGAGGAGCGTGGATTTTCTCTGATCAGAGCGGCAGCGGCAGAGGCAGCAGCACCAGCAGCACCAGTAGTGGTGGCTGAGGTTTGCAGCTCATAGCCTTCCAGTGGAGGCGATTGGTGTGGTGGCTGGTGGGAGTTGCTGCGGGAGAGGGGACTCGGGGCAGGATTTGGGTCGCGTGGAGCCTTCGGACCCAGACTAGACTCGGCGGACAGTTCGGCCCTAGAGTCCCAGGTACTGGCCCAGCCCAGCAAGCAATTCTGCCCGAGGCACTAACTCAGCTTTGGCCACAGCTCCCCTGCTGTGGTGCAGGCTTAGTTGAGCGCACAGCTCCACACTAGGCAGCACCTCAGCTCAGCGGCAGCTTCCCTGTGGTGACACAGTCTGGGCGGAGCACTTGGTTCCAATACAGGCGCTAACTCAGAGCAGCCGCAGTTCTCCTGCTGTGGCGCAGGCTTGGCTGAGCACTCAGTTCCACCCTAGGCGCCACCTCAGCTCAGCGGCAGCTCCCCGGCAGTGACACAGTCTGGGTGGAGCACTTGGTTCCACCATTGGAGCTAACTCAGAGCAGCTGCAGTTCTCCTGCTGTGGCGCAGGCTTGGTGGCATGCTCAGTTCCATCCTAGGCACCACCTCAGCTCAGCGGCAGCTCCCCTGCGGTGACACAGTCTGGGCAGAGCACTTGGTTCCACCACTGGCGCTAACTCAGAGCAGCCGGAGTTCTCCTGCTGCGGCGCAGGCTGGACAGAGTGCTCGGTTCCACCAGCTCTAAGATTCTGGTTGGACACAGTGTGCAGTTTGAATCCAGAATTCCTGGCTGAGATTGGTGGTCAGCTCGGGCCCTGAGTCAATAACTGATACAGCAAGCACTTTGGGCCAAAAGGCCCTAGCGGAGCTTGGTGTGTAGTCCCAGTCCAAAAATTCTGGCTGGACCCTGTGTGCATTTCAGGCCCAGAATCCCTAGCTGAGCTTGGCAGATGGTTCAGGCCCTGAGAATCTAGCTGAGTTCAGCTCGTGGTTCGGGCCCAGTGTTCCTGGCTGGACTTGGCAGGGAACACAGAAGGCTGTGGATACCTTGGCCTGACCCAATGCTCATTCAGAGACCCAGAACAATTGCAGGATCCACAGCACAGGGGGGCTGAAGATCACTGGCTTGAGAGACCACAACAACAGGGCTAACCTCCTAACATCCACACCAGTGAAGCTTTGAGCTCGCAGCCTAGGGAAATCGTGAAAAAACAAGTGAATCTATCGTCAGACACCCTCCATCCAACTCTGGAAGCTACCCAACAAAAACAAAGATGGCAAGATGTCTAAAGGACAACAAAAAAGCATGTGCAAAAAAACCCAAAAGAACATGGCGTCTCCAGTTTCCAGCTATCCCAGAGAAAAAAACCCAGAGAACTCAAATACAATGGAAATACAAGAAAATGACCTCAAATCCTTAGTAATGAGGATGATAATGGAGGAAACAAATAAAATTCGTAATCAAATGTAGGAAGACGCAGACAAACAGGTGAGAGACATAAAAGAAACACATAGAGTGGAACTGGAAAAATTGCAGGAAAATGCAAACAACCAGATGAAAGAAATAAATAAAACGGTTCAAGCTCTGAAGACCTATAAAGAGGCAATGGAAAAAACTCAGGAATATACAAAAAATCAGATGAAAGAAATCAAAAAATCAGTTCAAGATCTGAAAATGAAAATGGATTCAATGATAAACACACAGACGGAAGAAAAACGAGAACGTGAGACCTCAGAAAAGAAGGCAAGCAACACAGAGCTGAGCTTTGCTAACAGAATCCAAGAGATGGAAGAACGAATCTCAGGGCTAGAAGATACAATCACAGATATTGAATCAACCATTAAAGAAAATGCCAAATCTGGAAAACTCCTGACACAAAACATCCAAGAAATTAAGGACACCATGAAAAGAAGAAATCTGAGGATAATAGGCATTGAAGAAAGAGAAGACATCAGACTCCAGGGCCCAGAAACTATTCTCAACAAAATTATAGAAGAAAATTTCCTCAATCTAAGGAAAAAATTGCCTATAAACATACAAGAGGCCTACAGAACACCAAATAGAATTGACCAGAAAAGAAAAACTGCCCGCCACATTATAATCAAAACACAAAACATGCAGAACAAAGAAAAAATATTAAAAGCTGCAAGGGAAAAGGGCCAAATAACATTTAATGGTAAACCTATCAGAATTACACCCGACTTCTCAGCAGAGACCATAAAAGCCAGAAGGTCCTGGACAGAGATCCTGCAAACCCTAAGAGACCACAGATGCCAGGCCAGACTACTTTACCCAGCAAAATTATCAATAACCATTGATGGAGAAAACAAAATATTCCATGACAAAAACAAATTCAAACAGAACCTATCCACAAACCCAGCTTTACAGAAGGTACTAGAAGGAAAACTCCATCCCAAAGGGTCAAGCTACAACCAAAACTACCCAGGAAATAGATAACTATCCCATGGCAAAAACACAACTACACAAACGTTCGACTGGAAACAACATCAAAATTAAGACTCTTAACAGTCACTGGTCATTAATATCTCTCAACATCAATGGCCTCAATTCTCCAATAAAAAGACACACTCTAACTGAATGGGTACATAAACAAGATTCAACATTCTTTTGCACCCAAGAAACACATCTCACCCATAATGAAAGGCATTACCTCAGAGTAAAAGGTTGGAAAAAAATATTCCAAGCAAATGGTCACAAGAAGCAAGCAGGCGTAGCCATTTTAGTATCGAACAAAATAGACTTTCAACCAAAATTAATCAAAAGGGATGAGGAAGGACACTTCATACTCATCAAAGGTAAAGTCAACCAAGATGACATCACAATTCTGAACATCTATGCTCCCAATACAAGGGCACCCACATTTGAAAAAATCTCCTAAAAAAGCTTAAACCACACATCGATCCCCACACAATAATAGTGGGAGACTTCAACACCCCACTCTCACTGAAGGATAAGTCATTGAAACAGAAACTAAGCTGAGAAATAACATCATTAACCAATGCCATGGGTCAAATGGATCTAACAGATATCTATAGAACCTTTCACCCAAACAAGAAAGAATACACCTCTTCTCTGCACCCCATGGAACCTTCTCCAAAATTGATCACATCGTAGGTCACAAAGCAAGCCTCAATAGATACAAGAGGATTGAGATAATACCTTGTATCCTATCAGATCACCATGCTCTTAGGCTGCAATTCAACAACAACAGAAATAACAAAAAGCCTACACGTACAAGGAAACTAAACAACTCTCTGCTAAATGACACCTGGGTCAGGGAAGAAATAAAGAAAGAAATCAAGGAGTTTCTGAAATTCAATGAAAATGAAGAAACAACATACCCAAATTTGTGGGATACATTGAAAGCAGTGCTAAGAGGAAAATTCATAGCACTAAGTGCCTTTAAAAAGAAATTGGAAACATCGCACATAAGCATCTTAACAACACAACTGGAAGCCCTAGAAAAAAAAGAAGCAGAAACACCCAAGAGGAGTAGACGCCTGGAAATAATCAAACTCAGGGCTGAAATTAACAAATTAGAAACTAAGAAAACAGTCCAAAGAATCAACAAAACCAAAAGCTGGTTCTTTGAGAAAATCAACAAGATAGACAGACCGTTAGCCAAACTAACTAAAAGGCAGAGAGACAGTATTGAAATCAACAAAATCAGAAATGAAAAGGGAGACATAACAACAGACACTGAAGAAATTCAAAGAATCATAAGATCCTACTTTGAAGGCATAGATGTCACAAAATTTGAAAATCTAAGGGAAATGGATGATTTTCTTGATCAATTTCACTTGCCAAAGTTGAATGAAGAACAGATAAACAAGCTAAATAGTCCCATTTCCCCTAGAGAAATAGAAGCAATCATTGATGGTCTCCCAACCAAAAAAAGCCCAGGGCCAGATGGTTTCAGTGCAGAATTCTACCAGACCTTCAAGGGCGAGCTAATACCGATACTCTTCAAGCTACTCCAAAAGATAGAAATGGATGGAAAATTACCAAATTCATTCTATGAGGCCATAGTCTCATTGATACCTAAACCTCACAAAGATTCAACAAAGAAAGAGAATTTCAGACCAATTTCTCTTATGAACATAGATGCAAAAATACTAAATAAAATACTTGCAAAACGAATACAGGAACACATCAAAGTTATCATTCATCATGACCAAGTAGGCTTCATTCCAGGCATGCAGGGATGGTTTAATATACGGAAATCCATCAATGTAATCCACCATATAAACAAACTGAAAATAAAAAACCACATGATCATCTCCTTGGATGCAGAGAAAGCATTTGATAAAATTCAACACCCATTCATGTTTAAAGTTTTAGAGAGATCGGGGATACAAGGCATTTTCCTCAACATAATAAAGGCTATATACAGCAAGCCAATAGCCAAAATCAAAGTAAATGGTGAGATACTCAAGGAAATTCCTCTAAAATCGGGAACAAGGCAAGGCTGCCCACTCTCTCCATAACTCTTCAATATAGTACTGGAAGTTCTAGCCAGAGCAATAAGACAACAAAAGGAGATCAAGGGTATCCAAATGGGAAAGGAGGAAGTCAAATTATCCCTATTTGCAGATGATATGATAGTGTACATAAGTGACCCTCAATATTCCACCAGAGAACTCCTAAAGCTGATAAACACCTTCAGCAAATTGGCTGGATACAAAATTAACTCAAAAAAGTCTGTAGCCTTCCTATACACAAATGACAAGCTTGCAGAGGAAGAAATTAGGAAAACCACACCCTTCACATTAGCCACAAGCAATATAAAATATCTAGGAGTTACCCTAACTAAGCAAGTGAAGGACTTGTATAAAAAAAATTTCAAAACTCTGAAGAAAGAGATTGAAGATGACCTGAGAAGATGGCATGATCTTCCTTGCTCATGGATCGGGAGAATTAACATAGTAAAAATGGCCATCCTACCAAAAGCAATCTACAGATTCAATGCAATCCCTATCAAAATACCTACACACTTTTTTAAAGACATTGAAAGTTCAATTCTGAACTTCATATGGAAAAACAAAAAACCCAGAATAGCTAAAACAATCTTGTACAATAAAAGGTGCTCCGGAGGAATCTCCATACCTGATTTCAAACTGTACTATAAAGCAATAGTAATTAAAACAGCATGGTACTGGCACAGCAACAGGCTGGTTGATCAGTGGAATAGAATCGAAGACCCAGATATGAATCCACACACATATGGTCACTTGATTTTTGACAAAGAAGCCAAATCCATTCAATGGAAAAAGGATAGCATCTTCAACAAATGGTGCTGGTCTAACTGGAGGTCTATGTGTAAAAAAATGCAACTGGACCCATATTTGTCACCTTGCACAAAACTCAAATCCAAGTGGATTAAAGACCTCAACATAAAACCAGAGACACTAAGCCACTTAGAGGAAAAAGTGAGAAAGAGCCTGGAACATATGGGCACAGGAGACAACTTCCTGAACAGAACACCAACGGCCCAGGCCTTAATGTCAACCATTAATAAATGGGACCTCATGAGGCTGAGAAGCTTCTGTAAGGCAGGAGACACTGTCAAGAGAACAAAGCGACAGCCTACAGACTGGGAAAAAATCTTCAGCAACCCTACATCTGACAAAGGTCTAATATCCAAAATATATAAAGAACTCAATTGGATGAAACTAATTCCTGGCAATGGAGGTTTAATTTGGTAACAGAGTACTAGTTGGGACTTTGTCTCCCTGTTACTTTGTGATTCCATTTATATTTCTTTCATTTATGTGTATGTGATATATATATATATATATGTCTGTGTGTGTCTGTTGTACTTGTCTGTGTAATATACATGTATACATGTATACATGTATAGTATACACATGTATACCTATGTGTACATATGTATATAAACACCTATGTATACGTATACTTGTGTGTAATATATACATATATAGTAAAATTATACATATATAGTATAATATATAATGTGCATACATACATATATACTACACATAAGTGCATATATATATATATATATATATATATACACACACACACATATATGTTTGTACTGACATTGGTTTCTATATGAACCCTCAGATTATTCTTGGTTTTAGTCATCCTTTCCCATATCCCTTCCTTACTCATCTCTTCCCTCAGAAAACTTGAAATGTTCAACATCCTTAGTCAAGGATATGCAAATCAAAAGCACTTTAATATTTCATCATACACCACTAATATTAGACAAGATCAATAGAACACAGGGCAGCACATGCTGGTGAGGATATGGGGTAAGGGAAGCATTCATTCATTCCTAGTGGGAGGATAAAGTTTACAGCCACTATGGAAATCAGTAAGACAGTTCCTCAGGAAGATGGGATTTGGTCTGCATCAAGATCCAGGTATAACACTCTTGGGCATATATCCAAAGGACTACACATCATACTTCAGACACTTGCTTATCCATTTTATTGCTGTCCTATTTATAACATCCAGAAATTGGAAACAGCCTAGATGTCCAACAACAGATGAGTGAATAATAAATTTGTGGTGCATTTATACAAAGAACTATTAGTCAGCTGTTAAATAATGAAATCATGAAATTCATAGGTAAATGGATATAGTCAGGAAAAAATGTCATTGTATATGTTTGCTTATATGTATATGTTAGCTTTTAAGTCTTTAATATGCATGTATCAATCTGTATAACCACAGGTACAGAATAAGTATAATTAGGTATAGAATAAGAAACTAGGGGTTGATATATCAAAGAAGAGGAAATAAGACATATACTCATAGAGGGATGGGGTGGGGAGACTGGAACTGGAGGACTAAGCAGGATGACTCCTTATATACCCTGGACTACTTCCCCCAGGGAAGGTACCACTCTCAGTGGGCTGACCCATTCCACATCAATTGTTAATCAAGAAAATGCCCCGTAGACTTGCCCACAAGCCATTCCAATTGAGGGATTTTCTCAGCCGAGGTTCTCTTTTTCCCACATGAGTCTATCTTGTGTCAAGTTGACAAAAACAAACAAACAAAATTAAGCACCATATCTGGTCACTGGTCGTGGTGTGGGCCTGCCCTACATTGACCTTCCCTATCTGCCTCCAGTCTCTCCAGAAGGGTGATCAAGCAAGCTATCTGAACAAGGCCCTTCTGAAGCTGACACCAGAAATTGTGTTTCTATTTTGTCTGCATGAGACGTCTTGGAGCATTGCCACTCCTCGGGAACCATTGTTTCTTCATTCTTAATACATTAGTTACATAGGGATAAAAGAATAAAGCTGTAACAAAGGCCTTGACTGGGGAGTAACTTCAAGGCATATATGTGTACATTGAAATTTAAGTTAAAGCAATCATTCATGACAAGCAAATCACCACAAAACTAATATTTACATTGCAACTTTGGTGACTAAATTCAATCTGCTATAGCAAACATGTACTGCATTCAAACAAATAAAATTTTCTGTAACAACATACACACAGTAAACATGTTATTCAATAAGAAATACAAAGAGCATTTTCAGTAATTGTACCCTCAAGGATAAGATTTACATTGCATACAAATAGCAATAAACCATTATACTTAAGGAGCAAAACATTGCAGAAGAGATTCTGGTCATTCCTGGCAAACACATTACTTAAAAAGCTAATATCATATAGTCAAGATATATAGCTTATGTATATTTTGCTGTTCTCTGATGAGCATATTACTATTCAGTAATTTGTATTTTATTACTATTCCCTTTTCCCATTTGTAGTTATTTATTTATTCATTTAATCATTTTACAGCGTGATCCCAGCCACCTTTCTACTTCCCTCCCAATACCACCCTCACATCCCCTCACCTCTCAGAGAAAGGGAGGTCCTCAAGGGGCACCAATCCACCCTGGCACATCAAGTTGTATCAGGACTAAATGTATACCCTCCCACTGAGGCCAGACAAGGCAGCTCAGCTAGGAGAAAAGGATCCAAAGTCAGGCAACAGAGACAGAGGCCGACCCTACTCCCATTGTTAGGGCACCCACATGATGACCAAACTGCCCATCTACTACATATGTGTAAGGGGTCTTGGTCCAGCCCATGCATGCTATTTGGTTGATGCTTCCATCTCTGTGAGTCCCCATGAATGCAGGTTAGTTTACTCTGTATGTCCTTTTGTGGTGTTCTTGATCCCACTGGTTCCTTCAATCCTTCCTCTCACTGTTCCACAGACTTCCCAACCTTGGCATATTGTTTGGCTGTGAGTCTCTGCATCTGACTCCATCACCTGCTGGAAGAAGCCTCTCAGAAGACAGTTTTGCTAGGCTCCTATCCATAAGCATAGCAGAGTATTGTTATAAGTGTCAGGGTGCTGTTCTTTCCCATGGAGTGGGTCTTATGTTGGGCCAGTGATTGCTTTGCTATCCCCTCAATCTCTGCTCCACTTTTATGCTTACACTTCTTGTAGGTGAGACACATTTTGGCTCAAAGGTTTTATGGATGGGTTGGTGTCCCCCTCCCTCCACTTGAAGTCCCACCTGGCTACACAAAGTAGTGACTTCAGGCTCATACCCCCCTCTGCTGGAAATCTCAGCTAGAGTCAATCCCATAGATGCTCCGAAGTCTCCCTTTCCTGTCCCAGAAATGTCCCCAACTGCTGATTTCCATTTTCTCTCTCAGTCTACACCCCACACTACTCTCTCCAACCCTAGCCCCCACCTCTTCTCTACCCAGTTCCCTCCTTCCATCTATTTCAGATGTCTCTTTTATTTCCCCTTCAAGCACCCTCCCTTGTACCCTCCTTGGCTTTTGGGGAGAGGTTGTGGACTGTAGCATATTTTGTACTTGTACTTTAAGACTAATAGTCATTTATAAGGGACTGCATACTATATGTGTTTTTCTGGGTTTGGATTACCTCACTCAGGATGATCTTCTCCAGTTTCATCCATTTGCCTGCAAAGTGCATGATGTCTTTGTTTTTATTAGCTGGCTAGTATTTTGGTGTGGAAGTATACCACATTTTCTTCATCCATTCTTTGGTTGAAGGACATCTAGGTTGTTTCTAGTTTCTGGCTATTAGGAATAAAGCTGCTATGAACATAGTTGAGCAACTGTCTTTGCAGCACGGTGGGACATTTTTTGGGTATATGCCCAAGAGTGGTATCGATGGGTCTTGAGGTAGAACTATTCCAAAGTTTCTAAGAAACCTCCAGATTGATTTCCAGATTGGATGTACAAGTTTGCACTCTCACCAGCAATGGAGGAGTGTTCCTCCTTTTCCACATCTTTGCCAGCATGTGCTTTCACTTTAGTTTTTGATCTTAGACATTCTGATGGGTGTCATTTTTATTTGCATTTCTCTAATGACTAAGGACATTGAACATTTCTTTAAATGCTGTCAGCTATTAGAACTTCCTATGTTAGAATTCTGTTTTGCTCACTCAGTACCCTATTTTTAATTAGAGTATTTGGTTTGGTGGTGTTTAATTACTTGAGATCTTTATATACATTTGATGTTATCCCTCTGTTGGATGTAGGGTTGGTGAAGATCTTTTCCCATTTTGTAAGTTGCATTTTTAAAGGTATCTATATCTTCTTTCATCTGCTAGGTATTTTCTTTTCTTTTTTATTTTTATTTTATATATTTATTTATTCTTTGCTAGGTATTTTCCAATAAATGCTTTTGTTTTCTGTAATAGGTGAACTTAAAACTGCAAGCTTACAGTTTTGTGTTTTCTGTTTCTCTTACAAAACACATGGTGAAAGGTCAAAGTTAGCCTATTTATTCATTTCATTCCATTTTATAAGCTTATTACCTCTGTTTAGAAAGAGATTTGTATGTGAATGTATAAGAGTGAGCATTTGTGCACTCCTTCTCTCTCACTCTGTGTGTGCACATGCATATGCATACATAAGGTGTGTGTGTGTGTGTGTGTGTGTGTGTGTGTGTGTGTATTACCAGGACTCTTCATTGTGAACAACAGCAACTAATTTTGTTTAATTTAAGTCAGAAAAATAATCCCTGGGAATATGATCTCTCTGGCACCCAGACAAATGGAAAACCTGGGAATCAAGCTTACAAAGTGATAAAATCAAAGCTAGAGCTCTGCAGCAGGCTCTGCTGCCTGTATAGTTGTTGTTTCTGTTTCTGAAAGCATTGTACTTAAACCACCAGGGCTATGATCATCAGTTGCACTTTGGAATCCAGCTCCTGTAAGAGGCCACCTACCACAACAGTGATCATAACATAGATCCAAACAGCAGCAAACATATTGACCCCTGGATCACTGATGCATCCCCCACAGACTTCTATCACGTGAGAGACCTCAAAAGTATATCCACAGTAAACTTTACAAAGTCAAACAACTTCCTGGAACTTACCTTCTCTGGAGTGGAAGCAGAGACTCTCCTGAGTACACAAACCCCCCTCTCCTCACTCACTCTTTTCAATCTCCATCCCTATTTTTCTTTCATTCTCTATCAGGCACATTCCAAAGCCACCAATGGAAGCTTTTGTTGTTGCTGTTTAACTCTGTTAGGACCTACTTCAAGCTCTCCTCCAGGACTCTGCTTCTATTTATCCCTTCTAATCCCTCATAACTCTACCTAGCTATCTTCCTCACCAGGAAGAAGGACATGACTTGCTGAAGACACGAATAAAACTGCAATGAAACCCTGAAGAGGAGGGCAGGGCTCTCTGTGGGAAGAGCACTGTCATTCTTCTAGTCCTCAGCACTTTAGTGTGGGCAGGCTGGTGGGGTTGTGTTCGTACTCCATCCTCCTGTGCAGAGCAAAGTGTCACCCTCTCCATTCTTCCTCCCCACACCACTGGTCCCCTTTCTCTTCACCAAATTGTCCACCTTCTGCTTTTATTTCATAAATCTATTTACATTTAGATCCTGTGTGAGTGAAAACATGGTATTTTTTTCTTTCCCAACCAGTTGCTATCTCTTGCCACATCTCACTTTAAATGACCTCCTCCACTTTCACAGCACTCACTGTTTTCAAGATCTAGAGTACACACACACACACACACACACACACACAGAGAAAAAAAAATTCAGGCCTAACATGATGATCATCAGTTCTACTTGTTTTCCTACAATGACATATTTTTAATATGCTGTTCAACTGAATGAAACTGTTGTTTTATTCATATATACACACATATATACATACATATACATATATATACACACATATATGTATATGTTTTTTATCCATACATTTATTCATAAACATCAAAGTATGACTGATTCCACATTTTGTTCATTGTGAATAATACAACAATAATCCTACACATAACAATATTTCTGCATTCTGTGGTCTACCAACTTATATTCCTTCAGGTATGAACCCAATAGCTGGATTATATAAGTCTTTCTTTTTTCTTTTGGAGGAAACGCCATACTTATTTCCATACTGACTATAGAAATTTACATTCCTTTCAGTAGTGTGTAAGGATTTTCTCCTTACAGCCCTAGCAGTATTAGTTATCTTTTATTTTCTTGATTATTGCCATTCTGATGAGAGAGTAGTGGACTCTCAATACAGCTTTTGATTTTGTCTCTGTGTGTGTTTTCAAGTACGTGTCAGCATGGGTGGACACGTGTGCATTCACTGGTATAGGAAGAAGCTGATGCCAAGTGTCTTCCTCAATCACTCTCCACCTTAATTTTAAATTTTTAATTAAAATATAATTACCAAACCTCCTCCTTGCCTTTTCCTCCCTCTAATGCTTCCATGTCTCCTCTTTCTAGTTCCTCCCATGTTTACCTCTCCTCCCTCAACAACTGATGGCATCATTTTTCTTTCTTAGTGTTTTACACACACACACACACACACACACACACACACACACACACACACACAATTTGTGGAGTCTGTTTGGTGTTGTTCCTGTGAACCTAGAACTTGCCAGTTGTGCTAAACAAGCCGGACAGGAAGTTCTGAGATTCTCTTGTCTCCATCTTCTAATTATAGGCATGTCCCATAATATCTGGCTCTTTTGCTTTCCTAATATATGTGTGGTAAATTAAACTAGGTCCCTATGTCTGCTTAGCATGCACTTTATGTGATGGACCATGTCAGTAGTTTTACAATATAGGTTTTTTTCTCCATTAAATTACTTTTTCCCCTATGTAAAATTTTTTATTAAACATTTTTATTTTTTACCTATACATTTATATTATTACACACATATATAATAAACTACCTATAGCAAGAAGAACCATGACATAATCAGGAATTATATAAATGCTACATTCTTAGTGTTTTGACTATTTGTATTTGACAGCCTTGAAGAAAACATCTTTCTTATCTTGGTGCATCTAAATTCATTAAATTCCTTAATCTCCTTACAACCTAATGCGCAGATCACTCCCTTCTCTCCTTCCAGTCCCACCCTCAGCATTCCTCTCCCCTTCTCCTCAGAGAAGGATACCAACCCACCCTGACACACCAAGTCTCATCAGGGCTTAGTGCTTCCTCTCCCACTGAGGCCAGACAAGGCAGCTATAGGCAAAATATCCAAAGGCAGGCAGCAGAGTCAGAGACAGCCCCCACTCCAATTGCTAGAGGATCCACAAGAAGACCAAGCTTCACATCTGCTTCACATGTGTAGGACACCTAGGTTCAGCCCATGCATGCTCTATTTTTGGTGGTTCCATCTCTGTGAGCCCCCATGGGACTAGGTTAGTTGACTCTTTAGGCAAAAGGCAATGAGGAAATTTGGGGGAGAGGGTTCAAGACAGGGTTTCTCTGTGTAGCCTTGGCTGTCCTGGACTTGCTTTGTAGACCAGGCTTGCCTCAAACTCACTAAGATCTGCCTGTCTCTGCCGCCAGAGTGCTGGGATTATAGGCATGCACCACCATGTCCAACTAAAAGAGGACATTTTATGAGAGATCATTTAGATAGAAATTGGAAGAGGCCTGGGACATGCTGATCTGTAACAGACACCATGAGACCCAGAAGAGAGTATGGGCAGGCCATGAAGAAGTGAGGTGGATGGCATGTGTTAGGAGCTGAAATGTTTCTAATGAGGGTTACTGCATATGACCAGAATGACTGACCATACGTTCAAACATTTGCCTTCAAACCTTTGTCTTCATTTTTACCCTTCACTAGAATTCCCTAATTCTCCATTGAATTTATTAAAGTATCGTTTCTTCTTTAATGCTTGCTTTATTTTAAACTATAAAGTATTTGTGCATCAAATAAACACCTGCAACTGAGATTCAAATTTCACAGCTGGATATTTGATATGATAAAATAATACCTCCTGATTTCATTCTGCATAGCTGCAGCTCCTTCGAACACTTCTCAGAGATTACCTTTTATCATTATAGTTTACATGCTATTTACAGAGTTCCTTTATGGTAAGTGCTACCAAGTTTACCTGCCAATTGCCTCCTCAGCTAAGCAGATATGCCTGGTGTGCCACACCCCCGCCCCAATTGGTTTTGTTCTGATCTGATGGACAAAATTCAAGATGCTTCAGATGACTATCCACTTGCCTTCTAAATGACAAGATCCATATTCTAAGGACAGAATTACTAAACTGCCGTAATCCTACAGTCTGAGTCTCTAAGCTCATTCTGAATCCTTTCAATTATTTTCCTTTCACTTAGGAAAATGAGGATCAAAGGCATTTTATGCCTTGCCTCAATTACAAAGAGTAGAGCTACGACTAGATCCTAGATACGTGCATTTCCATCTTACCATTCTTCATAACTCTTTTAGCCTTTATTGCCTTTGTTACAGAATGCCCTTCAGCAAGTTCTATGATCTTAACATGACAGAGTTCTAATTAGTACTCCAGGAAAACCATAGTGGCCTCCTCCCCAGAGAGATTGTAAGGACAATAGTTAATAGCTTTAACACAGGAAACTATACAAACACCAACATGGCACAGCTGAGTCTATTTTGCAGTAATTAACTTAGTATTCAGTGATGTGAAAATCAGTAGAGCTATCCCTATGTGACTATTCAGAAATACTTTTTCATCTTTAATCTTGAATATTTCATGTAGGAAATAAAAAAGAAAAAATTTATTACATGATGTTTATTGATGAACATCAATATTTCTTCTTTAATATTGATCTTTAAGTTCCAAGTAACCTTTAAATTAAGAAAGTGGGAA
Organism: Acomys russatus; assembly: GCF_903995435.1. Taxonomy (NCBI): domain Eukaryota; kingdom Metazoa; phylum Chordata; class Mammalia; order Rodentia; family Muridae; genus Acomys; species Acomys russatus. Next base: position 82,808,629 of record NC_067138.1, read on the forward strand.
TATAAAATGTTATTAACATTAATTATAAATCCTGCACAAATGGCAGTGTTTACTATATGTGTATATATATATATATATATATATATATATATATATATATATATATACTAATGTCTACAATAAATTTTGACAGTAAGCAATTTCATTCCTACTTTATGAGTGGAAAAAAGAAGGGTTAATAAGTGTTTAAGTCCACTTCATTTCATGAATGATATTGAACCCATGCTTACTTAATTCTTATTGAGGCTTTTCTTACTTTTTTGGTAATTATTTGTGTCATAGAATCTCATATCTTAACCACATTTAAGAGATGAGTTGATCCATTCGAATATAGTCATAATATTGATAGTTCTTCATTTGTTTTTGTTTTTAATGGTGGGAAAACATCATTGTATCCTCTGCCTAATCTAAGAACTTTAAGTTTTTAAGTTACTAATTTTCTTGCCCCTAGGTTATTTCAGTTAGTATAATGTCTCCAAGTCTCATCCATGCTGTGGCATGTGCCAAAATTCCAGTCCTCTTTGAAACTGAATAATACACATACAACATTCTGCTGAGTTGTCTACCTACTTTTCATTATTTGGATTGTGTGTACATTTTAGCTTCTGTGAATAATGATGTGAACAAATTCCACTTGAAGGTCCTGCTTTCACTATTTTGGGTATGTATCCAGAAGTTGGACTCTAGACAACATCATTATATTTCTACATTCTGGAGGAGCAGCCATACTCTTTTCCAAAGAGCTACACTGTTTTACATTTTTGTTAACAGTGTGCAAGAAACTCCCATTTCTCCATTCTCACTTACTATTACTCCAACAGAAGCCTTTTTAGTGGGTATAAAATATTATCTACTATAGTTTAAAATTATTTCTCTTTTATTGTACTTTTGATTAGTGATGCTCAAATCTTTTAATATGTTTATTGACTATTTGTATATGTTCTTTAGAGAAATATTTGCTCAAATTCCTTGCACATTTTGGAATAAAATTATTTTTATCATATTTTTGGTGCTCTACATTCTTATGCATATTTTCTTGCAGATACTTTCTCTTGTTCTTTGGGTGTCTTTTTAGTCTGTTGATACTGTTTTTAGGCACATAATTTTTTTACTTTCATAAAGTCTGGTTTGTCTGTCTTTCTTATGTTCTTGATGTCTTTTATTTATCTACGGAGTTATTGACAAATCTAGTTTATCAAGTTTGCTGCTAAGTTTTCTTTTAAAGTGTTTATACTTTTTGGCCTTTCACTTGGTCTTTCATCAATTTGGAGTTCATTTTGTTGTAAGGTATTGGGTAAGTGTCCCGCTTCATTATTTTGCAAGTGTGTAGTCAATTCTCCCTTGCACCAGTTTTTAAAAGGAGCTTTTCTCCACTGAATGGTATTGGCAACCTTATCAAAATCACCTGTCCTAAATGCAAAGCGGTCACCTCTTATCTCTCTAATCTGGTCTATTGGCCTACACGTCACTCTGATGTCAGTAAAATGTACTATGATCATTGTAGTTTTGCAATAAGTTTTGAATTCACTACCTTTATTCTTTTCTAAGCTTAAGTTATTGAGAGGACCTCGAAATCAAGTGTTAAGATGAAATTTTCCGCTTTTGCCAAAAACAGTATTAGGATTTTAGTAAGCGTTAGACCAAACTCACTGAGTATTACTGACATCTTAAAAATATTAAGATTCCTGGCTTAAGAACATAGGATGGGTCTCTGTTCATCCATGTTTTCTTACTTTGTTGTTCCTGTTGTTGTTTGGTGGATTGTTTTGTTTTGTTTTGTTTTTTATTTGTTTGTTTGCCATGTTTGAGATTTTCATTGTAAAAGTCTTTCACTATCTTGGCTATTTTGTTCCTTTTTATGCAATTATAAGTGGAATTATTTTCATAATTTTCATTTTAGATTGAACATTGTTAGTAAAATGTGACTCGCTATCTTGTGTTGGCTTTGAATTATGCTGCATTGCTAAATTCATTATGATATATAATATTTCTTTTAATAGACTTGTTAGAGTTCTCTGAATGTAACAATATTTTTTGATTAGTTGGTTGGTTTTTTGTTTTGTTTTGTTTTGATTTGATTTTTTTTTTTTTTTTTGAGACAGGGTTTCTATGTGTAGCCTGGCTATGCTGGACTCACTTTATAGAAGGCTCACCTCAAACTTACAGAGAGCCACCTGCCTCTGCCTCCTTGAGTGCCGGGATTACAGGCATGCACTACCATTCCCGGCTATGTAACATAATCTTATTAATTAATTAACCAATTAGTTAATTAATTTACATCTTAACCTCATCTCTCTTCAACTCCTACTCTCACCCTCCCTGGTCTTTCCCTTCCCCTCTCGTCTGCCTCAGAAAAGGGAAGGCCCTCTTCCCACCCACCCCAGGTAATCAATTTGCATCAGTACTGAACATGTCCTCTTTCCCTGTAGCCTAGCAAGGTATTCCCATCAGAGGGAAATAATTAAAAAGCTGGCAATAGAGTCCATGCTGGAGACAGTCCCCGCTCCCTTTACTAAAGAACCCATATGAAGCCTCAGCTGCTTATTGGCAACATCTTTGTTGCGGACCTAGGTCCATTCCACGCATTGTCCTTGGTTGGTGCTTCAGTCTCAGCAGGCACCTCTAGACCCTGGTTAGTTGGCTCTGTTGATCTTCTTGTGAAGCTCTTGTCACCTTCATGCCCTATTCTCCTTCTCCCCACTTTTCCACAAGACTCCCTTCCTATTGCCCACTGTGAGTCTCAGCATCCATTTCAAATTTCTGCTGGGTGGAGCCTCTCAGAGGACAACTCTGCTAGGCACCTATCTGTAAGCATAGCAGAGTATCATTAATAGTGTCAGAGGTTTGGTCTTGGGTTGGTGCAGGCATTGGTTGGACATTATCTCAATTTCTGCTATAACTGCTCTTTCTTTATTCCTGCACATCTTAAAGGCAGGGGGAATTTTGGGTTGAAGTTTTTGTAGATGGATTGGTGTTCCCCTCCTTAGAGGGTATCTTCTTCAGGCTCTATGGCTCCTGCTACTAAGAGTCTCTGCTAGAGCCCCTCTCATATCCTTCTGGGAGCTTACTCTGACTTAGGTCTCCAGCATGTCACAGAGATGCCTCCACTGACAGTTTCTCTTTTCTCTACAGACCGGCCTTTTGTCCTCCTATCCCCGCACTACCCAGTCTTCACCTTCATATCTTTCTGTGCTCTTACTCTTACTATTTTCCCTCTCTTCAACCACTACCTCTGTCTATTCTATTTCACCTTCTGAGTGAGATTTAAGCATCCTCCTAGGATCCTCCTTATTATTTATCTTCTTTGAGTCTGTACACTGTAGTATGTTTATCCTGTATTATATGGCTAAAATCTACTTGTAAGTGAATATATACCAGGTGTGTCTTACTGTGTCTGGGCTACCTCATTCAGGATGGTCTTTTCTAGTACCATCCATTTGTCTGCAAATTTCATTTCTTTGTTTAGAATAGCAGAGTAGTATTCCATTGTGTAAATGTACCATAGTTTCTTTATCCATTCTTGCATTGAGGGAAATGTAGGTTGTTTCAAGATCCTGGCTATTACAAATAAAGCTGCTATGAATATTTTTAAGCAAGTGCTCTTGTTGTATGGTAGAACATATTTTGAGTATATACCCAGGAATGGTATAGCTGTGTCTTGAGGTAGAGCTATTACCAATTTTCTGAGAAAAAGCCATATTGATTTCCAAAATGGTTGTACAAGTTTGCATTTCCACCGGCAATGGAAGAATGTTCCCCTTTCTCCACATCCTCACTAACATGTGCTATCACTTGAGTTTTTCATCTTACTCATTCTGACAGGTATAAGATGGAATCTCAGAGTCATTTTAATTTGCATTTCTCTGATGACTAATAATGTTGAGAATTCCTTTAAGTGCTTCTTGAGACAGTCAAGATTTCTTTGTTGAGAATTTTCTGTTTAGCTCTGTGCCCCATTTTTAAATTGGGTTATTTTGTTTGATGGTGTTTAATGTTTTGTGTTATTTACATATTTTAGATATTAGCCCTTTGTCCCATGTAGCATTGGTAAAGATAGTTTCCCAATCTGTAGACTGTCAATTCATTCTATTGGCAGTGTTTTTTGCCTTAAAATTTTTTTTTTTTTTTTTTTGCCTTTTTTTCCCTTTTTGATCTTAGAGCCTAAGCTGATGGTGGTGTGTTCAGGAATTTGTCTCTTGTGCCAATGAGTTCAAGGCTCTTCCCCACTTTATCCTCTAATTTGTTTAGTGTATCTGCTGTCACATTGAGGTCTTTGATCCATTTGGACTTTAGTTTTGTGCCAGACGATAAATATGGATCTACCTGCATTTTTCTACATATAGACATCCAGTCAGACCAGCACTATTTGTTGAAGATGCTTTCTTTTTTCCATTGTATGGTTTTGATTCCTTTGCCAAAAATCAAGTGTCCATAAGTATGTAGGTTTATTTATGAGTCTTTATTTCAATTCCATTGATAAACCAGTCTATTTCTATGGCAGTACCATGAAGATTTTATTACTCTTACTCTGTAGTATAGCTTGAAGTCAGGCATGTATACCTCCGGAAGCTCTTTTGTTGTATAGGATTGTTTAGCTAATCTGGTTTTCTTCCATATGAAGTTTAGAATTGTTCTTTCAAGGTATATAAAGAATTGTGTTGATATTTTGATGGGGATTTCATTGAGTATGTAGATTGCTTTTGGTAAGATGGTCATTTTTACTAGGCTAAACCTATTGATCCATAATTCAATTTCTTTTTTCAGAGAGCGAAATGTTCTTGTCATACAGGTCTTTGAATTGCTTGTTTAGAGTTACACCAAGATATTTTATATTATTTGTGGCTATTGTGAAGGGTGTAGTTTCATTAATGCCTTTCTTAGCCAGTTCATAATTTGTTAACAGGAAGGTTAATGATTTTTTAAAATTACTCTTGTATCCAGCCACTTTGTTGAAGGTGTTTATCATCTGTTCTCTGCAGGAATTTTGGGGTCACTTATCTATTTGTTTTGATCTCCTTTAGTTTTTTATTGCTCTGGATATAACTTCAAATACTATATTGAAGAGATATGGAGAGAGTGGACAACCTTGTCTTGTCCCTGATTTTAAAGGAGCTGCTTTGAATTTCTCCCCATTTAGTTTAATGTGAGCTATTGGCTTTATGTATATAGCCTTTATTATGTTTAGTTATGATATCTTCAAGACTTTTATCATGAAGGGGTGCTGTATTTTGCGAAAGGATTTTTCTGCATCTACTGAGATCATCATGTGATTTTTTTTCTTTCATCTTATTTATGTGGTGAGTTACACTGATGGATCTTAATATGTTGAACCATCACTGTATCCCTGGGATGAAGCCTACTTGATCATGGTAGATGATATAGTTGATGTGTTCTTGGATTTGGTTTGTGAGTATTTTATTGAGATTTTTTGCATCAATATTCATGAGTGAAACTGGGGTGAAATTCTTTGTTGAGTCTTCTTGTGGTTTAGGTATTAGGGTGACTGTGATTATATAGAATGAGTTTCTTAATGTTTCTTCTGTTTCTGTTTTGTGGAATAGTTTGAGGAGTATTGATATTAACTCTTCTTTGAATACCTGGTAGAATTTTGTGCCAAAACCATCCAGCACTGGGCTTGATGTTGTTGTTGTTGAAAATCTTTTGATGATTGCTTCTATTTCCTTAGAAGTTATAGGACTAGACTGTTTACGCTGTTTACCTGATATGGATTTAATTTCAGTAAGTGATATCTATCAAGAAAATAATCCATTTCCTTTAGGTTTTCCAATTTTGTGAAATACAGGCTTTTGAAGTAAGAGCTAATGACTTTTTGAATCTGCAGTGTGTGTGTGTGTGTGTGTGTGTGTGTGTGTGTGTGTGTTGTTATGTCCCCCTTTTCATTTCTTCTTTTGTTATTTTGGATACTCTCCCTCTGCCTTTTAGTTAGTATGGCTAAGGGTTTGTCTATCTTGTTGATTTTCTCAATGAACCAGTTCTTGGTTTCATTGATTATTTGTATTGCTGTCTTTGTTTCTAATTTTTTTTATTTCAGCTATGAGTTTGATTATTTCCTGTCATCTACTCCTCTTTGGTGTGTTTGCTTCCTTTTATTCTAGAGCTTTGAGGTGTGCTGTTAAATTGCTGGTATGGAATATCTCTAGTTTCTTTATGAAGGTGCTTAATGCTATGAACTTTTCCCTTAGCACTGTTCTCCTTGTGTCCCATAAGTTTGGGTATGTTGGACCACATCCATTGATTTCTAGAAAGTCTTTAGTTTCTTTTTTTATTTCATCCCAGACCCAGTGGTAAATGAGTAGAGATATGTTCAGTTTTCATGAGTTTTTGGACTTTCTGTTGTTTCTGCTATTGTTGAATTCCAGCTTTAATCCATGGTGATCTAATCAGATGCAAGAGGATATTCCAACCATCTTCTGTCTGTTGAAGCTTTCTTTTTGACTGCGAATATGGTTAATTTTGTAAAAGGTTCCATAAAGTTCTGAGAAAAATGTGTGTTTTTTTCTGATTGAATGAAATGTTTTATACATATCTATTAGGTCATTTGATTCATGATACCTATTAGTTTCATTATTTCTCTGTTTATTTTCTGCTTAATGATCTATCCACTGTGGAGAGTGAGGTATTTAATTCTCCTACTATTAATGTGTGGAGTTCAATGTGTGATTTAAGCTTTAGTAGTATTTCTTTTATGAACAGAGGCCACTGCACATGGGGCATAGATATTCGTAATTAAGATCTCATCTTGGAAGATTTTTCTTTTGATAAATATGAAGTGTTCTTTCCTGTCTCTTTTTATTAACTTTGGTTGAAAGTCTATTTTATTAAATACTAGAATGGCTACTTGAGATTGTTTTTTGGGTCCCTCTACTTGGAAAGCCTTTTTCCAACCCTTTCCACTGAGGTAATATCTATCTTTATGGCTAAGATATGTTTCTTTTATGCAGCAGAATGATGGGTTCTGTTTTCACATCTATTATGTTAGCCTGTGTCTTTTTATTGGCGAGTTAAGGCCATTGATGTTGAAAGATATTAATGACCAGTGGTTTTTAATTCCTGTTATTTTTTATATTGATGGTGGGAGTAGGGGTTGGTTTTGCTGATATGGGTTTATTTATTTCCTGTGTTTTCTTGGTGTAGTTAACCTCCTAGTATTGGAATTTTCCTTCTAGTATCTTTTATAGGCCTGGATTTGTGGATGGGTACTATTTAAATTTGGTATTTGCCATGGAATATCTAATTTTCTTCATCTATAGTGATTGAAAATGTTGTTGAGTATAGTAGTCTGAGCTGGCATCTGTGGTCCCTTAGTGTCTACATGACATCTTCCTAGGCCCTTCTGGGTTTCATAATATCTGTTGAGAAATCAGGTGTAATTCTGACAGGTTTGCCTTTATATGTGACTTGGCCTTTTTCCCTTGGAACTTCTTATATTCTTTCTTTCTTCTGTACATTTAGTGTTTTGGTTATTATGTAGCAGGATGAATTTCTTTTCTGGTCCAATCTGTGAGATCTTCTGTAAGCTTCTTGTATATTTATGGGCATCTTTTTCTTTAGGTTTTGGAAGTTTTCTTCTATTACTTTGTTGAAAATATTTTCTGAGCCTTGGAGCTGGGAGTCTTCTCCTTCTATTCCTATTATTGTTAGGTTTGGTCTTTCAGTAGTATCCCAGATTTCTTGGGTGTTTTATGTCAGGAACTTTTTAGATTTCGCACGTTCTTTGACTGATGTAACAATTTATTCAATCACATATTCTATACCTGCGATTCTCTCTTCTATCTCGTATATTTAGTTGGTGATACTAGATTTTGTTGTTCCTCATCTCTTCCCTAGATTTTTTTGATCTCCAGCATTACCTTAGTTATGTTTACTTTATTGCTTCTTATTCTCTTCTTAGGTCTTGAATGGTTTTATTCTTTTCTTTCTCCCACTTTATTGTATTTTCCTGTATTTCTTTAAGGGATTTATTCAAGTTCTTCACCTGTTTGATTACATTTTCCTTTATTACTCTGTGCATTTATTTTCCTCCTTTAAGGCCTCTATCATTTTTCACTATCTCAGATTTAAAATTGTTTGCTTGCACTTCAGGTGCGTTAGTATCTCCAAGGTTTGCTGTAGTAGGATAGCTGGTTTCCAGTGGTATCATATGGCTGTAGGTTTTGTTGTTTATGTGCTTATGCTGACATGTAGCTATCTGTTTGCCTCTGGTGAGAGCAGGCTTAATGCTATCTAATGGCCAGGCAGCTCAGGAGTAGGCAGAGAACACTCTAAGCTGAACGACGCTTGAGCTCTCATGGGCCTCCTTGGGTTGGCAGATGGGCCATGTGTGTCAGAGACCAAGTACCACTCACCTCTGCTGTCCTTGTACTAGGTGATTCAGGCAGACCCAGAGTCAGCAGGGAGAGGGTTTTTAAGCTCAATGTTGCATTGGACTCCCACTGGCCCCTTGAGATGGTGGACAGTGGAGATTATGGCCCACCTACAGCTTACTTCTCTGCTGGAGGTATCCCAAGTAAGTTGGGCAGATCAAGCAGATCACAAGCTGGCTTTGGCATTACTTAGCAGCACAGCAAAGGGGCACTGGCTTTATATATTCAGATCCAGCCATCCAGTCACTTTCTAGCCAAGCAGGGACTGTGCTCCCTGCATTCAGATTTGGCTAGGCTCTGCCATCTTGGACCCAGGGCCCTGTATATTCGTATTGTCCAGCTGGTCTCCACAGGAAGGCCAGTAGAACTGTGGATTGGGGTTGGGATTCTGACCCCAGGTATGCAGACGCTGCCCTCCAGGAAGCCGTGGGAATCCGCAGTTTGCTTGCTGGAGCAGAGTGTCCGTGGAACTGGGGAGTTACGCGTGTATAGGCAAAATGCACTGGGCAACACGCATCCTGGAACTTGCCTGGTTCCTGGACCTGGGATACAGCTTCTGGGGGCCTGAAACTGTACATCCAGGCTCCCAGAGTGTCCTTTCCCATCCAGAAAACACCGAAGTTAGTGTTTTGCAGTTAGCAGCTCGGTCTCTAGTCTTCTGCCACTCAGATACAGTACACCCTAGCTGCAGCAATCTTGAGAGTCCCGTAACATAATACTTTTTAATATAAATTCTGACATGTATAGATATGATATTGACTTAGATGATTTTCATTGGGATCCACTTGGGGTTAAGATGGAAAAGACAACAAATAAAACAAAATTTCTTTAATAAAGTGAGCATTTGGCTAAATGAATAAAATTAAATAAAATACAATACATGAGCAAAGAAGATGTTGTGGTTAGTTTTACAAATGAGATTAAGTTTATAAATTTTAAAAATGCGTTTCTCAATAAAATCAAAACAGATTTTTGCTTTCATATTTGGTAGCTCTAAGCTGAACATAATAGCTCTGATAGTTTTGTTTTGTTTCTGCTTTTAAAAAACAATTTAGTATATTATAATGTATTCAGATTACATCTTGAATGTTATCCCCTCACGTGTATCTTACCCTCCCTCCCTCTTCTGCCTTATTCCTCCCCTAGACCTCTGACAGAAGGGGACTTCCTCCCTCACCATATAACCACAGCCTATCAGGGCTCCTCTGAATAGCCTGCTTCCCCTTTCTCTGTGTGCCTCTGGGCCTCCCCACCAAAGGAAAGAAATCCAGGAGCACCAGAGCTCATGTCAAAGGCAGTCCCCACTCCCTCACCATGGAGAATGAGCTGTCCATTGGGGAGACCTGAAGAGGGGGTCAAGGTTTACTGTATGCATTGTCCTTGGTTGGTACAACACTTTGTGCAAGCTTCCCTGTGTCCAGATGCAAATCAAAATGACTCTGAGATTCCATCTTACACCCATCAGAATGGCTAAGATTAAAAACTCAACTGACAGCACATGCTGGTGAGGATGTTGATAAAGGGGAAAACTCTTCCATTGTTGGTGGAGTGCAAACTTGTACAACCAATCTGGAAATCAATCTGGGTCTTCTCAGAAAATTAGTAATGGCTCTACCTCAAGACCCAGCTATCCCACTTCTGGGCATAGACTTCTTAAAATACATGCTTTTATTTCTTTTCCTCTTACTTGGAATTTACTTTTTCTGAGTCATAGCTTTGTCTTGAACTCTCAAAACTCTGCTTTCATATGTGATATACCTTGTTCCTTGAGAATAAATGCAGAATTGCTGTCTGGGCAGAAGCATGCTAGTTTTACTTCTGTTACTGGTTTCCAGTTTCATTCTGTAGATTTGTAAAAGGATATTTTATATGATGCACACTTTTTTATATCAACAGGTGCTTCTTTTGCAGCTCAAAATAGTCTGTTCTGGAAAATATCTCCTGTGTATTTTAGATGAATGCATATATGCTGTGTTGTTGGGTATGTGTTAATATGTATGTTAAAGGTAGTTGGCTTTTGGTGTCTTATCTATTATTTTATTTATCTTAGTCTAACTATTTTATCTTATACCAGGAGTTCAGTTTTGAAGTTTCCAAGTATTACTATAGAACTATTTCTGTCCTTCAATTCTGAGTTTATCTCATTCATTACTTTGATAGCCTGCTATTCACATTATATGCTTATAGGTTTTATATCATCTTACTCAATAAGGCATTTTAAGTGCTTAATGTTCTTTGTAACTTTAAACCTTGTATAATCACTTGTACATTTGTGTGTGTGTGTGTGTGTGTCCCCTATATAGTGTATGCACAGATGCAGCCAGAGGAGGATGTCAGATGTCTTTATTGAACCCCACTTCTTTTATTTTGGTTTGATATAATCTCTCATTAAATTTAAAACTTTCAGCTTCAGATCACCTGAATCTGGCTGTTTCCACTTATCCAACCACTCAACTCAAGTTTTCCTGTTTTCAAAGTAAGTCTTAGAAACAGTACCATTTTCCTAGTCCTTTTTCTTTTCTTTTCTTTCTTTCTTTTTTTTTTTTTTTTTTTTTTTTTTGGTACATTTTGTATATTAAGTCCATATAATTTGATAATGTCATAGTCTCTGTTTACTTTTGGTTACTATTTAGAATGATATATGGTTGGATAATATTTTTCATTCACTCTGCAGATGCTATCTTTTATTTGAAAAGTTTAATTCATTTACATTTAATAGTAATATTTAAAATTATTTCTTAATTTTAGAAGTTATAATTACATAATTTCTCCTTTCATTTTCCCATCCAAATTCTCTTATGTATACCCTTTTGCTCTCTTTCAAACTCATAGTCTTTTTATTATTATTATTAATTGTATTTACATGCACATGCAGATGCAGATACACATATTTTCAGAGATGAACATTTAGTATTGAATAAGTGCTGTGTTCTTCCCTGGGGAAGATGACTTTCTCCATCCTCAGCTTTCCTTCGGTGCCTGTAGTTCTTTGTGTAGGGTTGGAACTTTTCCACTTTTGCATGTCTATTGCTATCCTTGTTCAGCTCACGGTTAGGTAATCATGTTAGTGAGAGTTAGTGGATGTTTTGCTTTAGGAATGTTTTAGATTTAACATTTTCTTCAACCAATGTATTCATTTCTTCAGTTGTGTCTACTTTGCCTGATATTATCTCTTCTTGCTCTTGTACTATGTGTGTGATACTTGTTTTTGTTATTCTTGTTCTATTTTCTAGGTTTTCTATCTCCAGGATTTCATCACGTGTGTGTGTGTGTGTGTGCGCGCGCACGTGTGTGGTTTTTTTAAAATTGCTTCTATTTCCATCTCAGGTCTTAAACAGTTTTATTAATTGTTATCACCTGTTTATGTGAGTTTTCCTGTATTTCTTTAAGGGATTTATTCATTTCCTCTTTAAAAGTCTCAAACATCTTTATGAGATTGGATTTAAGGTCCTTTTCTTGTGCTTCAGTTGATGTGTTAGGATATGCAGGGCTTGTTGTATTAAGATGCCTGGGCTCCGGTGGTGCCATATTGGCCTGGCTCTTGTTGATTGTGTTCTTATGCTGAACTTTAGCCATCTATTTGTCCCTAGATATTCCTGGTGCAGCAGGACAAGGGAAGGAGGCAGAGGGCTGGACGCAAGAGCTAAGTGGGCATTAGACTTGCCTAGAATTATAACCATCCTGCTCTCCACTCTTGACTGTTGGCATTACACGCATATACCATAATGTCAATTATTTTTGAAAATAATTTTTGTCATATTTGTGATTTGAGGTTGACATCTCTCCCTCCCACCTCCATTTCTATTTCTTTTACCAACCTTCACAGCCAATAAAGTTTCTGAAAGGAATTCTGTGTATAGTTTCATTATAGATTCCTAGAATGACTTTGTCCTTGTCATTCAAAAGCTTGATCACAAAATGCTTTGTGTGGATAGCTTTAAGTTCATGTTACTTAGAATTTTTGAATAGTTGTATTAACATCTATGATCAGCTATGGAAAACTTTTATTCATTATCTTTCAAATATACTCTATAAGTCTATAATATGTATTGATCTGCCTGATGGTATACCAGAGTTCCTTTGATTCTGCTTAGTTTTATTTGATAATTCTTGTTCTTTACATTTTCTTCTACTATAAAATTTGCATTTTTAAATGCTTGGTCAAATATGCATATTTAAATATGCTTGGGGAGTTTTTTTATGCAATTATTTAAATTTCTCAGCCCAGAATTTCTCTGTGATTTAGGTTGTCAGTCTCTTTGTTGATCTTTGTATTTTGCTCATCTATAGTCTTCTTGATTTTCTTCATGTGTTTCTTTCTTTTTTTTTTAAGATTTAATTATTATTTATACAGTATTCTACCCACATGTGTGACTGCCCACCACAAGAAGGTACCAGATCTCATTACAGGTGGTTGTAAGCCACCATGTGGGTGCTAGGAATTGAACTTGGGACCTTTGGAAGAGCAGCCAGTGCTCTTAACCTCTGAGCCATCTCTCCAGCCCTTCATGTATTTCTTTAGCTCTTTGAGAAAGATTAAAGCAATTGATTTAATTTCTTTTTGTGGCGCACTTAAATCAGATATATTTTTTCCCGTGGAACAGAACACACTTCCCTTGTGTTTTGCTGTGTTGGATATTTTGATCTAAGAAGGTTTTTAACTTTAGTTATCAGATATTGTCATCTCCGAAAAGATTCACTATTTTCATTACTGCTTTTGTTTGCAGTCTGGCTATATTAGACTTTCTGAGCCAATAACTGGTGTATGGTAGGATTTGTAAATCTTCTTAGATCTTTTCTGATCTTGTGCCTTTACCTGGGCATGAATGGTCACTTTCTAATTTTTTGTGTATATGAAATTGGTTTTGATTGCTTCTGTCTTTAATACCTGGCTCACAGGGGAGGTAAGCATAAGATAAATACAGAAAGAAAGGGACACTGGCTCTTTAAATGTCCTCAGAGTCACTGTTCCCCAAGGAAGAAAGGGCTACATCAATGGCAGAGGTGCCACATCCAGAGTTGCCCCACCTTTATGCACTGTTTCAGTAATAACAGTAATCAATGAACAGAAGACAGATATGTTGATGGGAATATAGGGTTCTGTTTGGATCTCTGTAGGTCCTAAAACTGTGGGAAGGTCATTATAGGAATATATGCACTAATATCTGCTATACGTTCTTATATGTAGCTGTTACTATGGAAAGTGATAAAAAAAAAATCCCCTGAACTTATTTACAATCTACAGTCTTTTCTTTTCTTTGGAAATCAAGTACTTCTAATAAACCCAAGAATTGGCAAATCATATTTTACAATACAAGTTTTGTCTATATGGGGATGCAAACTATAAGAGCATCCCATTTCATTTCCCTTCAGAATGTCCTCTAAGAGGTTTGCCATAATCGATAGTCTTCTAGCTTTTCCAAAAGTCCCTTACATGCACTTGTATTGTTTATTTTGGCCAATAGTCTACAGTTTCCCTTTGCTGGAGAGGGTGTCAGTAGAATCTTGGAGCAGAAAATAGTAAAATCTTTTTTTTTTTTTGATTTAACTAATTTATTCAGATTACAATTCAATTGTTATGCCACCACTTGTATCCTCCCGTTCCTATCTCCCTCCCGCTTTCACCATATTCCTCTCCCCTAGGTCTAAGACCGAAGGGGACTGCTTCCCCCACTATTAGTCATAGGTTATCAAGTCTCATCTTGGTAGCCTGCTTATTCTTTCTCTAAGTGCCATCAGGCCTCACCACCAAGAGGAGGTGGTCAAATATAGGGCACCAGAGTTCATGTCAGATTCAGTCCCCACTCTCCACATAACTGTGGAGAATGTCTTGTCCATTGGATAGATCAGAGTAGAGTTTCAACAGAGGGTCATAGAAACCTACAAGAAGAACATCATGATGGGTGGATTGGGGCCCAGGGGTGTCTGCTCAAACTATTGTACTAACCAAGGACAATACAAGAAGGGAACAGTAAAATCTTTTTATAACATACATACAATTTAAACCTACAACCTCATTAACTTTCATGGTATGGAGTAAATGTCCACATTTACTTTTTCATTTATATGTTATGGTAGTGATAAAAAGAAGTTATAATAAAGAAAATAAAAATATCATACTATATTTCTTTGTACCAAAACTTAATAATACAAAGTAATTCAGCAAGTCTTAGTAATACTACATAGCTCAAATGGCCATAGGAGAGTAGTTTTCTACTCTTTTCAATTTTTAATTAAATATTTTTACTATATATATATACATATATATGTATAAAGTAAACTACCTACAGCCAAAACAACAATGACACAATCAGGAATTATATAAATGTTACATTCTTGGTGTTCTGGATAATTATATTTGGCTGCCTTGACAAAAACATCTTTCTTGTCTTGGTGAGTCTAAAGTTCTGAATATAAATATATATCTATCACATCTCCTCATTATAAACTTAAAACATCTATCTAGACCTAAAAACTCCTTAATTCCTAAACAACTAAGCTTAATTGTAAAATTAAACTATCTGGTCTTCAACCCCATCAGAGACCCGAGAAGGAATAAAATTAATTACCTGAGTACACAGGGAGTGGAGGTTAGCAGCTTTCTAAATAAGATGACAGAGAGTTTGCTACCTGAACAGTCACCCAAAATTCTCTATAATGTTGGAGCATCATATTCAGCCCTCTGGTCCAATATATCTGACAAAAGTATTTGCAAGGCAGGAACTATTGAGGACTTGCTTACCCTGTCTTGGCAGAGTTTGGCCATCAACTTTGCCTGCATCTAAGCTTGGCCACTTTTAGGCAGAATTCTGTCTACGGTAGAAATGAAAACATTTTGCCCTGTGCCTTGTTTGCCACATTTGAAGCCATCTTCAGGTTGGCTTCATGAAGGTTCTTTGGTGCTCATCATCTTCTTTGAGATAGGCTGGATATTGCCAGGAATTAACCTGTCCCATTGTAAATGTATCTTTGAAATAATAACATCTTTCAATGCCATATTCTATATGTCTCTGAAGTTTTTAAAGACCTTCTCTATTTTAACTTAACTTTCTATAGAATCATATCTATCTGTTATACCTAGGATGTATATTGTTGTGATAAAAATAAACTAGTAATTGACATGACCATGATTTGATCAACTAACAATTTTTTTGTATTACTTAATTACCTTAAACAGCCTGCAATACTACTTTCAAGGTATTGGAAGTAAGCCTTGTATTACAATAGAATTGTATGGGTATAATATGGCATATTAAAGTAGAAATATATATGATGTATATGAAGAATAACCTTAAATTTGAATTCTATACCAATATATCTAAAATTAAACTTATTTTGCATCTATATACGAAATTCTATACCAGTGAATTAAAATTAACCTTATGAGTAACACTTAAGGCATTAAGCTGAGTAGATTCACTAATCTACTTTTTGTCCTATGATTCCTATATAGTTCTACATCCTCCCTTCTTTCTTTTCAACTCCTATCTCCAAACCTAAGAATGAAAGATAAAGGAAAGGAGAGACATCCCTGAGTCCAACCTTGTTCTATCTCTCTAAATAAGACCAATAATAACTTATAAGCAAATCCCAGTGAAAGTAACCATTTATCACCCAAGAAAGCAACCAAAAACCTACGCAACCCCCCCTTAAGGTAAATGGGACATCATTTTCTTAAGGTTTCTTCTGACTGATTTGAGATGAATAATACCTTTGTAGTGGCCCAAATAAAATTGGGAAAATGGTTAAACAAGCTAGCATTTTTAGTCTATTTTCTAAATGTTGAGAAATTCCAGGCTTAATTAGAGTCCTATGTAGGACAGTCTGAAGTGCTGGACCAACTAAGATTGGAAGATTCTTCAAAGCTGTCCTGTTCTGATGAGGTATAGCAACTAAAGTTCTTGGTACTGGAACTTGAAGGATGCAGGATGTCAGTGTCCAGCATGCTGAGAAGAATCAATCCTGCCAGGTCTGATCCAGCTTAAGTGTCCAGTTCTTTTGTTCTGAAAACTTATAATTTCTCACAAGCATTGTACAGTCCTAAAATTATAAATGTATAAGGTGTGTATGATGCACAGAACAATTAATGCTGGTCTTCTGTTCTTTGTATGTACATAAAAAGACTGTAAATCTTCATTCATGCCATATGAAGAATGGCATCTAATAATAAATCACAGGTATTCTGTAGCCAACAAGAAGCACTGTCTATGCATAGACATTGATGTCTCAGCCAGTCTCAGAGCTATTCCCATGTAGTGGGATTAGCAATATAAATTACTTGCTTGTTCTGCAGTTTGATTTCTTCTTTTTTTTTTAATTAATTTATTCTTGTTACATCTCAATGGTTATCCCATCTCTTGTATCCTCCCATTCATCCCTCCCACCCATTTTCCCATTATTCCCCTCACCTATGACTGTTTCTGAGGGGGACTTCCTCCCCCTGTATATGCTCATAGGGTATCAAGTCTCTTCTTGGTAACCTGCTGTCCTTCCTCTGAGTACTACCAGGTCTCCCCCTCCAGGGGACATGGTCAAATGTGAGGCACCAGAGTACGTGATAAAGTCATATCCCACTCTCCACTCAACTGTGGAGAATGTTCTGACCATTGGCTAGATAGATCTGGGTAGGGGTTTAAAGTTTACCGCTTGTATTGTCCTTGACTGGTGCCTTAGTTTGAGCGGGACCCCTGGGCCCAAATTTGCCTATCATAATGTTCTACTTGTAGGTTTCTAGGACCCTCTGGATCCTTCTACTTTGCTATTCTCGCATGCTTCTCTCATTTAGAGTTCCAATAGGATATTCTCCCCTCTGTCCTAGTTTCCTGGTAAGTGAAGGCTTTTGTGGGACATGCCCCTTGGGCTAGTATGCAGATATAAGTGAGTATATACCATTTGAGTCTTTCTGCTTCTGGGTTAACTCATTCATTATGATCATTTCTAGCTCAATCCATTTATCCACAAATTTCGGGAATTCCTTGTTTTTAATGGCTGAGTAGTATTCCATAGTGTATATGTACCACAGTTTCTTTATCCATTCTTCTACTGATGGACACTTAGGCTGTTTCCGTGTTCTGGCTATTATGAATAAGGCTGCTATGAACATGGTTGAGCAAATTTTCTTGTTGTGTGCTGGAGCATCTTCTGGGTATATCCCAAGGTCTAATATCCAAAATATATAAAGAACTCAAGAAACTAAACACCACCAAACCAAATAACCCAATTGAGAAATGGGGCTTGGAACTAAACAGAGAATTCTCAACAGAGGAATATCAAATGGCTGAGAAACACTTAAAGAAATGCTCAACCTCCTTAGCCATCAGGGAAATGCAAATCAAAACAACTCTGAGATTCCATCTTACACCCATCAGAATGGCTAAGATCAAAAATTCAAGCGACCACATGCTGGCGAGGATGTGGGGAGAGGGGAACACTCCTTCATTGCTGGTGGGAATACAAACTAGTACAGCCACTTTGGAAATCTTTCTGGTGCTTTCTCAGAAAAATGGGAATAGGGCTTCCTCAAGACCCAGCTATTGCAGTTTGATTTCTTCACATTCTGATTGTATTCCCCCTTCCTCAGCCCCTCCCAATTCCCCTCCCACCCTTGGCTCCTCTCACTCTCTCCCCTGGTCCTCAGAAAGGGGAGCCCTCCTCCCCTAACATCTGATCTCTATCTATCAAGTCTCATATGTACTACCTATATCCTCTTCCTCTGTGCCCTGTCAAGGGTGCCCTTCCAAGGGGAAATGATCAAAGTTGGAAGGCCAGAGTCCTTGTCAGAAGTACTCCCTCTTAACACATGAACACTCTATGTGTGGTCATCCTCTGTATAGCAGTGGGTTTCACACCATGTGTGCAGATATGATCAAATACATATTGACGTTCCCAGAAAAAAATTAAATTATGCTAATATGTACAGACACTGCCTGATATTCACTACCCAATATAGGATAACTACATTCTCTGTACATTGTATTCAGTGTTATTAGCAACCCAAAGGTTATCTAAATATAGAAGATGCACATTGTATATGCAACTTGGTGACATTTTATGAGGCCTTGAGTGTTCATGGGCTTTGACATATATGAGATGTCCTGGATATTTTTTTCAGTTGTTAACAGGGAATGAATAACAGCGTTCTAACAGTGGGTTGGATCCTATGCATGGATAGACATAAAAAATGGTTTTTGAGAATAATTTTCCTGAAGTACTTTCAACCTAAATTTTGGTTATCTCCTTACCAGATGCTCAAAAGTATACCTAGTCTGCAACATCCACGTAACTTCTTGTATTGATGGTGACCATCAAATGCACATGATCGCACATAGATTTTAAGATCCTTAGGCTAGATTTGAGCAAAGTGATTCTTTTCTTAGTAATGATGTAAAGCAGATATCCACTGAATTTAAGCACAGTGATGCTTTTCTTATTCACAGTAATGATGTTAAGCAGATGTACACCATCAGATGTATAGCAGCCTCATATTTTGAGAACCAATTTTCACATCCAGATGTGTTCAAAATAAAATAGCCCTTGATAAAAATATTTCTGACATGAACTAAACATAGACAAGTGTCCAAAGTCATGGTGTAGCTCACTGTTTGTCAGAAGGCAAACACTGTGAAACTAATTCAGAATCATGATGTGATTTACCAGGACCTCTTGCTCTCCTGGTTACTCACCACCTACTCTTTCCTTCTCTAGAACTGCTAAAAATCTTAATCTATATATTTTTCATAGAATATTTTATGTTCATTATTACATTGTCAAGCTCATTCATTTGCTGATAGTATGCTCTGACTAATGAACATTTATTTTATTTCAAGTTTTGGATGCTAAAATGAATTTTGAAATACATAAAATCATATTGATATCCCCTTCATGCGCACTTATATTTGTTTTGTACCTATAATGACTATAGAAGTTGATATAAAATGTCTTTTACTCTATAATGCTTAACTGTTTTCCAAAGTTCTTACAAAGTAGCACTGGAATGGCCAGAATATGATAAAAATTTTATTGATACTAGATAATGTAATAGTAGCAGTCTTTGATGAATGTTATCACACTGTGACTTTAATTTACATTTTCTTATTAATAATGAAATGAGACACCTTTGTATTTTCTAGAAAGTTAGTGGTCTCATTTTCTATGAGTTAGCTTATTTAAATAGAATGTGTGTTTTATATGGGCTTATCTGTTTCTTTCTTGTTCACTTATATCAACATATAAACTTGGTTAACAGTATCAGTATTGATAAGATTCTAAGCATATTAAAAAGAGGAAAGTCACCAGTGCAGTGGTGCATGCCTGTAATTCCAGCACTCAGGGAGTCAACGTCAGGGATATTTCTGTGTGTTTGAGACCAGCCTGGTCTACAAAGCAAGTCCAGAACAGCCAAGGCCACACAGAGAGGCCTTATATTTATAAAAAGAAGGAAGAGGAGGTAGAGAAGAGCCAATTGAATAAAGTCTACTTGGGCAAAGTAGAGAGCTGTTGAAATGCACAAATATGCACATAATACTTAGAGCAAGAGGGAAGGAAGCAATAAACAAAACAATGTGATTGGCGGCACTTGGCACTTGTCGTGTAAGATCATATCAGTGGCTTATTGGCTAGAAGTTTTCCTGTTATGTATGATTATCTTAGACCCTGTTGCCTGGTAACAAGGATAAACTCGGGTTAAGAATTTTTTTTTTTGTAGCAAACCAGATTCAGTTGTACTACATATTGAAACCATTTTGCATCCTATGTGCTTGTCGAAGCAGCAAGGGTGATACATATAAAGGCAGTGCTGTCTCACAAGCACCACATTCTCTCAAGCACTGACACGAAGAATTTACTTGTCACATTTGCTCAAATTGTTCTGTGAAGATTTGTTCATTACATATCCTTTCAAAGAATTTTTAATTTTAGCATTTGCTATTGTATATTTAATTTGAATTTTATGTTTATTTTCTTTCACTATTTGCTATCTCCTTTAGAAAGGTGAAGTACTTATCATTTTAATAATTTTTAAGATTTAAGACCAATGTTTCCTCCTATACTCTTTTCTTCCATATGCATTTAAGGTCATTGTTGAAGGACCTCACTGTTTGAGGTCACAGTTCACCAAGTCCAAGGTTGGTGCATAATAGAGAGTTTCCTTTCTCATCAGGGATTCTTTGTTTCTGCCTGACCTCATCTGGAAAGTGTCTCTAGGCACAGAAGCTTCTAACCATATCTGGAATATAACCTTTGACACAGTTTCTGCAAAAATTTTCTCCCCCTGCTGCCCATGCAATAATTAGGTATATGGTAGGACTGTGCTGCCAAATAAGTCATCCTGGCACTTTCAGCCCCAGGCAATAGTGTACCTCTAACCTCTACCCTGAAAACCCTCCACCCACTTCCCAAGAACTAGATAGCCTGTGTTTACTCTGAATAAAGTTGAGAGGTCTCACAGGACCTGGTCTTAGAAAGTCATTTCCATTGTACTCATGGGCCCCCATTTCATTGCTACTGATCCCTTTATCCCCCAGGGCCTGGTGGTCAAGGATCAAGGGCACAGGGAGTCCTAAAGTCATTGATCCAAGTAAAAAACAAATTTGATATGCCCTATCAATTATTTAAAATTTCAGCCTGGTTTCTTCTTTGATTTTTCTTGTTTTGCTTTTTTAGAAAGGTACTATTTAATTGCTATAAAGAGATTTTTCTACTTACTCTTGTTATTGAATTCAGCTGAACTTTACTATTGGCCAGCACTATTAAAACACTTGCTTTAGTCAAATTTTGTAAATGCTTCATGTGCTCCTAAAGATGATATATATTCTTTAGTTGTTGAGTTTAATGGTCAGCAAAAGTCATTTTAATCAAACTTTTTAATCAACACATTCATATTTGCTATAACCTTATTGTTTGCCTGCCTGTTTTATCATTTAAAAATCTCCTGTAAGATATTCCTCTATCTATCTATGTCTATCTCTTCTGTATCTCTGTCTCTCTCCTCTCTCTCTCTCTCTCTCTCTCTCTCTCTCTCTCTCTCTCTCTCTCCCCCCCCTCGTTATTGATGTTCTGATACATGTTACAAAGTGCAGATCAATAAAGAATAACCTTATTGTTTGCCTGCCTGTTTTATCATTTAAAAATCTCCTGTAATGATTATTCTCTCTCTCTCTCTGTCTCTCTCTCTCTCTCTCTCTCTCTCTCTCTCTCTCTCTCTCTCTCTCTCTCACCCTCCCCCCTCGTTATTGATGTTCTGATACATGTTACAAAGTGCAGATCAATAAAGAATTCGTATATCTTCCATGTGAACAGAAGCTTTCATTAGTAATTGGTTCATCATTGATTATCTTTAGGGCTGATATTCACATAATTCAGTGTCACTGGGGCCTGCTTTCTGATCCTGGAGGAAGTGAAGGAAGTGGAGGATATGGTGGGAGGAGCCAATATTGAGCTTCTTTTTACTACCATGGACTTCATTGTATAAATAGGAGAGGATGAGAGCCCAGAGGTAACAGAACAGCTTCAGGTTATTGAAATAACAATGTTAAGGAAATTCCTATCTCAGTCTCCTGTCTCAGAGCATAAGACTCTTAATCTCAGGGTTGTGTGTTCGAGCACCAAGATGGACAGCACCTGTAGGCTTCAAATTTTTTCAAACCTACTTTATTTGGGGCTCTTTAATGCACATATATCCTTCCCAACCCACCTATCCTAGATAGGAGAGAAAAGAGGTTAATGAGAACAGGAGAAGTAGACCTTCTTAGATTCAGTTCCTGGGAGCAATTCCACTGACATAGTTGGTAGGATTGCAGCAGAGCCGTTAAACAGCAAACCAGCAATTCAGCAAAGGGGACTGCAACTGCAGTAATTGGAACCTAAAGCAGCAGCCAGAACTCAGAGCAACAGCTGGAAACAGGAACTTCGAAGTGTTCTCTGGAGTGGCTCTCTCTAGGAGCATCTCAAAGTGGAGCAATGAACAGCCAAACAATTGGAAACAATACCAAGACCAAAAAGCCCAGCCCAGCCTCTTGTTTTGGCTATATATATATATATATCTTCTCAGAGTCTGTACTAAGATGTATTTCAACTGGCAAAGACAAGAGGCAGTTCTTTTCCTAGTGGATAAACATCACCTGTTCTTGCACAATCTATTCTCCATCCCACACATGGAATCAAAACAAAAACATGTTTACATCAACTATAATTCAGCATAACTGTCTTCTCTCTCTCTCTATATATATATATAATAATTAAAAGGTTTATGTCCTAAATTCTTTTATGTTTAGCATTTATACATTCTTCTGAGTTATATATATAGAATTGTGTCACAAATTTCTATATGTCATATTGATTTTAAAATATGATTTCTTATTTTTATTATTTCTTCTTTGGCCTTTTGGCTATTTAAAAATGTATTAATTAATTGTTCTATACAGACCTCTTTTTGTTTTACATTTTATTATTTTGGAATTCCATACAATATATCTTGATCACATTCTTTCCCGTCCTTCTCTCAGTTTCTCCCCCTCCTACTTATTCAACTTCTTGTATTTTATCCCTCTGGAAACACAGGCAAACAAAGAACACAAGCAGAAACACCATATCAACAAACAGCAGCAAGCGCCAACACAGACATACACAAACTTGGTGTCTGATTTGTGATATTCTACTCCTGCACATGAAGCCTGCCCTGCAATAAAATCTATATACTTACTGTTACTCCATTGAAGAAAACCTTCTTCCCTGTCCTGCAGCTTCTTGTTTGGGGTGGGACTTTGTGTCCAGGTAACCTTCACCTGTAGTGGCAGTTTTGGTTATGTTCTGCAAATATGTTTTTGTTTTGATCCCAAGTGTGGAATGTGAATCTGAATTTAGTTTATCCACAGTTCATAGCTGCCTCATGAGAAGGTGTGTGATACTTCTTGTGGGGATGTGGTCTTTGCCAGATGGAAAACATCCTTGTGTAGATGCTGAGTGGGTATGAATAGGAGGAGGAGGAGAGACAGAGAAAGAGAGACACACAGAGAAAGGCACGCTATACACACCCAGACACACCCACACATGCACACACACATAGAGAAAGAGAGGGAGGGAGGAAGGAGAGAGAGAGAGAGAGAGAGAGAGAGAGAGAGAGAGAGAGAGAGAGAGAGGGAGAGAGAGAGAGAGAGAGAGAGAGAGAGAGAGAGAGAGAGAGAGAGAGAGAAGCACTTTGAGATGCTCCTAGAGAGAAACACTCTGGAGAATGCTTCAAAAAGGCTGCTGCTGATTTGTTCTGCTGTTGCTGTTTGCTGTTTAGCTGAAGTTGCCCCAAGAAACTGAGTTTAAAAAGATCTATGTACATCACCTGTCCCTACTAACCATCTTTCTCTCATACCTAGGGAGGTAGAGGCATTAAGGAATCCCAAATAAAGTAGGTTTTAAAAAATTAAAACCTGCATCCAGCATACTGAGATTATTGCTGGATTTGAGCTCCTGCAGGTTTTGTGCATGCTGTTATAGTCTCTGAGTTTTTAGGAGCATCAGTCCTGTTGTATCTGAAAATGCACTTTCCTTGAAGTCATCCAATAACACTGGCTCTGACAATCTTTCTACTTTTTCTGCATGTATCTCTGAGCTCTAGGGAAGTGGTGTAATAAAGACATCCCATTTATATTTGAGCACTCCAAGTACCTCACTCACCATACATTATCCAAGTGTGTGTGTGTGTGTGTGTGTGTGTGTGTGTGTGTGTGTGTGTGTGTGCTGCACTGATATTATGGGTATGGCATTATGTCATGAGGAGGCATGTATTATTGTTTTTGTTTAATCAGAATAAGAGTTTTCTCCTGAGACCATGACCTACCTATTCTCAGATTCTTGGCCTCATTAATAGTTTTGGATATGGGTTCCATCTCAGAGAGTGAGCCTTAAATTCAATCAAAAAGTGTTTGGCTACTCCCATATTAGTGACACTACTGTACTAGCAGATAAATTTTACTAGAAGGTTGCTGTTATTATAGCTAGCAGGGTTTGTAGATGGGTAAAATTGATGATTACTTTTCTTCTCCATTAGCATGTGTAGCATCTTTCTGTACTCTCAATGCTAGTCCGTAGGGGTGAGGCTTATACTTGAATGCCAGCTTGATTTCTCCATATTATATTTTTCTAATTATTCATTATTGACTTTAAAATTATCCTTATGTTGACTATACTCCATAAATTCACAAATGTGTGTGTGTGTGTGCATTTGAAACAATTTCCTATTATTAGATATTAAGGCTTTTGCTAGCATATTACATCAGGATGTTAATTGCTTTACAATCTGAACAAGTCCTTCTATTTACTATTAGAAATTAATTGTTTGACTGGTTTTAAATGTTATATAGTTTTTGAAATTTTAACTGACAAATGCAAATGGACACTGTCCCAATTAATGCAGCATGATGTTATGTCTATTAAACATAAACACCATGTAATATTTAAATCAGGATAAGCATTTTGTCTCTAAAACATTCCTAGCTTCTTTATGGTGAACACTTTCAAAATGCTTTCTTAATCCTTTCTGAAATGTAGTTGTTGCCACCTACTGTCACCCTACTGTGTACAGCAGAACTTCCTAACAGTGACAGTACTAATTCAGTCCTATTTCCCAACCTACTGTCACCCTACTGTGTACAGCAGAGCTTCCTAACAGCGACAGTACTAATTCAGTCCTATTTCCCAACCCCTCCTCTTTAACATCACTATTTTCAGATTATACTCAATGAGTTGAAATCTTAAGTATCTCCTTTCCTCCTTCCCTCCCTCTTTCCCTCCCTCCCTCTCTACCTTCCTCCCTCACTCTTTTTCTCTCTCCCCTTTATCATTCCTTCACTTCTTCCTTTTTTTCCTTCTTACTTTTCCAGGATATACTGGTATCTGTTTTGTCTTCAGATATGTTATGTAGTCAGTAATCACCTTGAACTTTTGATCTTCCTGCTTTTACCACGTGAGTGTTGGGATCATACATGTGTGTCACCATCCTTCATTTTATGTGAGTGTATGTGACGAAACCAGGGATTTATGCATATTAGGCAAGCAGTCTACCAACTGAGCTATATCTCTAGCCTAATTTTTTCTCTTCCTCACTCATTACTTGTAACATAATGTTTTCTAGTTTCAATCTATGTTGATACTAATGACAGGACTTCATTCTTTTATTAATGGCTGAACAATAAATTTTGTGTTTTGCCACATTTTCTTTATCTACCATAAGTCGCTGTATATTTTAGCCTATTTTCATAGTTTGGTTGTTAGAAATAGTGATGCAATAAACATAGGAATGCAAACATCATTATTTTGGGTAAACACCCAGGTGTCAGGGAGCTGAATCATGTAGTGTTTACATTTTTAATTACACTGTTTCCTATTAGAGGTATATCCATTTATAATCCAGCAGTTATACAAGAGGTCCCTTTCCTTGGTACTTGCTATTTTTAGGCTTATTTTTTAATGTATCATTTAGTGGAATACCTGGGGGTTTTGCAGGCATGCATGTCTGTGCACCTCCTGTGTGCAGTTCCCTCTGAGCTTGAGAGATGGCATAAGATTACATAGGGTTTTGAGCTACCCTGTATGTCTTGAGAATAGAACACAGGACATCTAGAAGTGTAGCTAGTTCACTGCTGAGCCATTTCTCCTGCCCTATATTTAGACTTTACTTAATATCTGTTCTTACAAGGGTGAGGTAATAGCTTATTGTTTAGTTTGCATTTTAATCAGAATGGATTGTGTGAAAAATCTATTTTCGAAAAAATAAAAAATAAAAAGGAATTTATGACAATTAACCCCTAAGCATGATTTTGTGTCATTTTATTTATAACCTATCATTTTGCTGAAAGTAGTTATCAGATTTCTCTGTATTGCCTTGGCTGTTCTGGACTCATTTTGTAGACCAGGCTGACCTCATACTCATAGAGAGACCCATCTGCCTCTACCTTCCCAAGTGTTAGAATTAAAGGCATGTGCTACTATGCCTTGCTGTATCTGGTGGAAGCTTTCTGTTGTCTTATGTATAGATCAAATCATTGGTATATATGGATACTTTGCTACTTTTCTCATTTGTATCCTCATTTTATTTTCTTGTTCTATCTGAGTGATACAATAAGACATCAGTATTATATTGAATTGTAGTGGAGAGACTGGACAGCCTTGTTTTGTATCTGATGTCAGAAGGAACATTTTTGAGATATTCTATGGTAAATATGTAAGCTCTAGGTTTGTTTTAGCTACCCTTTATTACATTAAAATATGTTACCTTCCTCCATAGCCTCTTTATGATTTTTATAATGAATAGACGCTAGATTTTGTCAGAGTCTTTTACTGAGTCTACTGAGAAGATCATATGATTTCTGTCTTTAATTTCATTTATTTATTTTTTAATTTTTATTATATTTCTTTTTTACATATACTTTTAATTTTTACATGTAAATAAAATAAACTACTTACAGCAAGAAAGTACCATGAAACAATCCAGAATTATATAAATGTTACATTCATAGTGTTTTGGCTATTTGTGTTTAGCAACCTTAAAGAGAACATCTTTCCTATCTTTGTGACTCTAAAATTCTGAATGTAAATCAATATGTATCACACATCATCCTTATAAACTTAAAACATGTATCTAGACCTAAAAACATCTTAACCCTAAACAAATTGTTTAATTCCATTTATTAGCACAATCACATTTATTTAATTACATATGTTGAACCAACTATACATCTGTGGACAGTAACCAACTTAACCACAATTAATGAGCTTTTAAACGTAATCTTGAATTTAGTTTGTTGGTATTTTATTATGAACTTTGATTCTGTACTCATCAAGTAATTGGGTCAGCAATATTATTTATTTTTTCTTGTATATTAATTTAATTTTGGAACCAAGTTCA
This sequence comes from Acomys russatus, assembly GCF_903995435.1. Lineage (NCBI taxonomy): Eukaryota > Metazoa > Chordata > Mammalia > Rodentia > Muridae > Acomys > Acomys russatus. Next base: position 82,835,905 of record NC_067138.1, read on the forward strand.
TATTACTTTTATAAAAATTGTTAGAATCATCCTTTCTTTTTCTGTGTTGTAGAGAATAAATTGAGTAACACTGACCTTAGTTCTTTAAAGGTCTGGTCAAATGAATTCTGCAATGAATTCATCCTGTTCTGGACTTTTTTCATTTGGGAGATTTTATATTAGTGCTTTAGTCTTGGTACTGGTTATTGATCTGTTTAAATTATTTATTTCATCTTGTTTTAATTTTAATAGGCCATATATATCTAGAGAGTTATACATGTCTTTTATATTTTACAGTTCATTGAAATATATGCTTTTGAGTTATATGCTTTTGGGTTTTTAGTAATTTCATTTGTATATCTTTTAATGTCTCTACTTTCATATCTAAATTTATAAATTTGAGTCTTTGTCTACTTGGCTAAAGATTTGTCAATTTTGTTTACCTTTTAAGAGAACCAACTTTTTATTTGTATTGTTGTTTTTTCTTTTTCTTTAAAAAAATTTTATTGGTTCTTTGTGAATTTCATATTATGCACCCCAATCCCACTCATCTCCCCTTCCCCTTGTACCCATCTTATACCCTTGCAACTCATCTACAACAGAGAAAAAAAGTCTTGTTGTGGAAACGGTGATGTGTCACAGTGTGTCCCAGAGGATACCCTGTTGCTCATATTTCTTTGCTTGCAAACGTTCTTTACAATGAATTCTTTGTCTGGTAAGAGGCCTCTGGCTTCTGCTACTCTATCTCAAGTTCCAATACTGAAACCTCACTGGGAATCCTCTTAGTTATCCTGTTGTTGCCCTGAGTCGTGGAGATTTGAAGTTGTAGATATGTAGGACCAGCCCCTTCATGCACGTCAGAAGTCCAGCAATAGGGTAGATGTTGGAATGAGCCAATTCAAAGACCTAGATCTGGGCCTGAGGGGAATGTGAGCTGGTTAGTCCATGATCTCTCCTGCACTTCTGCCTTCAGGGACATCTCACCAGTGACCCCTGAAACGAGGGCCAGCTCTACCCTGCTGCCCAGGCGAGGTGCAGGCCTGCTCTCCTGAGTGCTGCAGGTGCTGAAGAACATGACCAGTTCTCCCACTCTCATGACCCTGGATCCAGCTCTCCTGGGTGCCATAGATGATGAGGGAAGAGGAAGGGGAGGAGGGTGTCTATTCTCTCATTCATGTCTCAGCCCAGCAGACAAGAGGCAGGGACAACTCTCCTGTGCTTCCACCTTTAACCTGACCTTCAACCTCCATATCCAGGACCAGCTCAATTGTGATGCTCAGATGAGATGCAGCACCTACTCTCCCAAATACTGAAACAAGTGAGGGGCAGGGACAGCTATCCTGTTCTCATGACCCTAGGGCCAACCCTCCCACTTGCCATAGGTGGTAAGGGGTGAGCGTGGGAGAAGGCTACTCTCCCTTGCCCACACTGTGCATGGAAGACACGTTGTAGGGCCAGTTCTCTCATGTTCACACCCTCAGGGCTGGCTCTACATGCTCCTGCATCTGCAAAACTCTATTCTGCTGCTCAGGTGAGGTTCACTGCCTGCTCTCCCGCAGCAGGTGACGGGCAAGAACAGCTCTACTGCTCTCATGACTTTGTTGGTGCCAACATCCCCACCCACTGCCAGGGGCAAGGGCAGATGGGAAGGGAGGGGATCTCTTTCTCACCAATACCACCTTATAACAGACCGTAGGCAGGGCCAGCCCTCCCACATTCAGAGCCTTGGGGACAGCTCATCGACAACTTCCACATCTAGGGTCAGGTCCACTGTGCTGCTTAGGTGAATTGCAGAGCCTGCTCCCCTGAGTTTTGCTGCAGCAGAGGGGCAGGGACAGCTCTTACGCCTGTCATAGGTGGAAAGGGGTGAGGAGGCTGCATGTCTCTCTTGCCTATGATGGCAAATAAGTGACAGAGCCAGCTCTACCAGGCTCACACCCTTGGGGCAAGCTCACCCATACCCTTATAACTAGAGTCAGCTCTATTCAGGTGCCCAGGTAAGGTACAGAGCCCTATCTCCCAAATGCTACAGCAGATGAGGAGGAAAACCAGCTCTCCTGCCCTCATGACTCCAGGGCCAGGTCTCCCACCTGCTGCAGGTAGTAAAGGGCTAGGGGAGAGGAGGGGAGGATCAGCCTTCCCATGCTCATATTCTTGGCAATGGCTCACTCACAACTCTCCACAATGTGCAGTGGCTGCTCTCCTAAGTACTGCAGCTGGCTAGGGGCAGTATCAGCTCTCCTGCTCTCCTGCTCCCAGGCCCTGGTAACCCAAGATGCCCAGGTGAGGGGTGGATCCAGTTCTGCACAGCACTCAGTCATCAACATGTCCCTGGGATTAGACCAGGGATGTCTGCCTGGCCTTTCGTGCTAATAAACTCCTGTTGCTGCAGGGCCACAAACCCAGATATGGCTCCTAGGAGCAGCAACAGCCAGGCCCTCACCATGTTCCCAGGTAGCATCACAGGCTGCTCAGATCAGGCTGTTCCTCATGACCTGTGAGTCTTTGGTTCTGCCTCTCTTTGTTGTGCCCTCATCCTTCTGTTTCTATTTCTCTTCCATTTCTCCACCACTTGCTTGCTCTTCTGAGTGGTGCCTAGGGTCTCTGATTAGCTAGGGTCATCTCAGGAGTAGTCTCAGGGGGGCTATGTCCCACTTCTGCTTTACGCCTGGTCCGCGATCATCTCAAGCACAGTCTGCCCCCTCCTCAGGACTGCATGGTGCTGAATTGATGGTCATCTCAGCCTAACTCCCCATCTAGGCCCCTGTGGCCAGCTTGACTGCTGGTCATCTCAGGCTCCCTTTTTATTTTAGGCTACTAATCATTCTGATGTTCATTCATAGGTCAGAACTCTGTAGACAGAATTCCTTTCTGCTACTTACTGATGCACACATGACACAGCAGCCACACCTGCACCACTGTTAGGATTTTTTTCTTTTCCTTCTTTATCCTAATCTACTGATTCGAAATTTTGTGTTTGTGTTTGTTGGTTGGTTTTACCAAAGCCGTATGGTTCACCATTAGGTTATGATATCTGAAAGCTCTCAGAGCTGTACAACCTTAGATATATAAACTCACCCTCTTAGGATTACCTTCACTATGCATTTAGAGATGGCTCCACATTAAGAGCATTTGTTTCTCTTGTTGACAACCTTGGACTAGATCCCAATACCCACATGGTAGCTCACAAATTTGTGTTGCTCCAGTTCCAGGGAATCTGTTACCATCTTCTTGCCTTTGTAAGCACAAGACATGCAGATTTTTCACAGACTTAGAAGCTGGAAAAATATTCATAAATGTAAAGCAAAATAGGCAAATCTTAACCCTCCACACACACAATTGTCTTCATCATGCACTATATGTTTGGGCATGTTTAATTCCAGTTCCATTTTCAAATCTCCTTGGTTTTTAATGATATATTCAACATTCAGTTTTGTGTTATTTAATCTCCATTAGTTTTGTTTCTTGTTTTTAGGTTGTGTGTGTGTGTGTGTTTGCAGTGCATGTACATACACTATATGATCTAATTATGATCATATAGACTATAGGATGTTGTTCTGACTTTCTTATATTTGTTAGGACAGGTGGTGCCTTAATATGTGATCTTTTATAATGAAGTTCCATGCTGCTGTTAAAACATGGTTGGTATTTGTAAAAGTAAAAGTAACTTTTACTCACCTGGTGTAAATGTTCTCTCAGAGGCTTACTGCTGAATAAGGTCTTTTTTTTTTTTTTTTTTTTTTTTTTTTTTAGTACTTTTTCAACTTTGGCTGCCTGGTTCAACTCAGCTATTCTGACTTAAAACTCCTCTCCAAGCTGACTGACTCAAACTGACTTCTTGGCTTCTGAGTTGCTCTGCTTCTGAACTCCTGAACTGAACTATACCAAACTGCCTATACTGTCCTGTACTGAACTCAACTCTACTGTAGTCATCTCTGCCGAACTCTCGACTGTGTTCTACTATCCTGGATTGTCTTTTCTACACTTTCTCTCTATTTTACCTTTACTGCATTGTCTTCTCTACTCTCTTTCTACAACACTGTTCTCTTTTCAGTCTGTTCTCATGAGAGCTGGGAATAGCCTACTCCAATTCGTCCTGTTAAATCTTTATCTGATTCATCCATTTTTTTTCTGCTCTTCTTTTTTTTTTTTTTTTTTTGAAAATTAAATGGAGATATTTAATAGACAGTGCAAACCATAATTTCATCTGAATATAAATGTATGCACGTTTCCAATGAGTTATCTATCAATTATCACAAACAGCAATGAGGACCTTAGAGCTATGTTAGAAAACTGAATAGCTGGAATTTAATCCTAACAATCTTATTTGCTCACAAGAAAACACATCCATTTCAGATCTGTGTCACAAACTCCAAAAGACCAGGGGAGCAGGAGTGACTGGGGCCAGAGTGGTAAACACGGGGCCAGCACACAGGTGACAGACAGAAACACAGGTCTTGAGGAAACCAAAACCGGATGTGTTATTACAGCTAAGGACAAGGAAAAAGCCTATCTATGGCTTTTAAAAAAAAAGACTTTTCTCCCAGTACCATACATGTCTTACAGAAAGATGTGCGACAAGTCGGCTGACTTAAAGGACACTGCTCTTCAATTAGATGTTACTTTCAAACATGGGTACTTCCTTCTACAAACTAACTTTATCTTCATTATTTGGGATTAAAGGTGTGTACTAAGGGCATGTCTGTATTCCAGCCAGAGAGATTAAAGGAGTGATGGGTCAAAATTCCTCTACGGTGTTAGTTGGAATGTCCTGTTGGCACTTGTAAGGCAATTTGATCTATGATGTTACTTAATTCCAACATTTCCTTATACAACTTTTTTTGACTTGATCTGCCTATGGATTTTGAAGTCATGCACTTTTACTGTGTTTGTGGTTGATTAGTGATTTGAAAATCCATTAGTGTTTGGTTTATGAAATTGGATGTGTGGGTGTTTTATTTGTGTATGTTTAGAATTGTAGTTTCCTTTTCATGGATTATTCTTTTTGGATTACTATGAATGATCTGCTGTATCTCTTCCTGAGTAGATTTTGTTTGAAGCCTATTTTGTCAATTTTTAAATAGCTATAACTGGTTGGTTTCTAATTCTATTTTCTGTCTACTTAGGGTTTCATTGCTGTGAAAAGACATCATGACCAAGGCAATTCTTATAAAGAAAAACATTTATCTGGGGCTGGGTAACAGTTTCAGAGGTTTAGCCCATTAGCATCATGGCAGGAAGCATGGCAGCATTCGCTCAGACATGGTCTTGGAGAAGGAGCTGAGTTGTGCTACATCTAGATCCACAGGTAGGAGAAGGGCAGACTGGATTTGTTTCATACTGGGCATAGCCTAAGTATTTAAGAGCTCAAAGCCTTGCCTCCACAGTAAGACACTTCCTTTACCAAGGCCACACCTTCTTCAATGAGGTCACACCTCCTAAGACTGACACTCCCTATGGCCAAACATTCACATACATGAATCTGCGGGCCACACCTATTCAAACCACAGTGGCTTTTGTTTATGTTGAAGTGTGCTTGGGGGCATGGGGGAGAAATAGGTGGGTCTTCTTGTCTGTAGGGTTTTTTTTTTGTTTGTTTGTTTTGTTGTTGTTTTTTGTTGTTGTGGTTTTTTAGTTGTTTTGTTTTTGCTTAGAAAGCTGAGGCCATTAACATTAGAATTGTTACTGTGGTGATATTAATTGTTGTTCTACTAATTTTGTGGTGTCTCTTAGTTTCTTTGATTCATTATCTCGATTATTCTCCCCTTGAGAATCTTTGTGTGACTTTATTCTTCTTTTCAGTCAAAATATACTGTATAGAACTGACATAGTGGTCATAAATTCCTATTTTAAAATGATTTTAATGTTTTATGGTATTGAAAATAGAACTTTTTGTCTCTTATAATACATCACAATTATGTTTTCCCCTCCCTCTATTTCTTCCCAGTTCCTCTCTACCTCCCCTCTCATCTGGATTCAGCTTCATTCTCTCTCTTCTTAGAAAATGAACTGGAATCTAAAGGAGAATAATATAATATATAATATGATATGATATGATAAAAGAAATTAGAATAGGAGAAAATGAACAAACAGAAGTTAAAGAGCTCATGAAAAAGCAGAAGAAACAGACATAATTCCAGAGACCCATTCATGTATACATTCAGAAATTAAAAAAAAAAAAAAAACACAAAAAACCCAACACTAGAAGTCATTATGTATGTACAAGAGAGCTATAGGGTAAAAAATAAAAATAAAAAATGAAAAATAAATTTTTTAAAAAGAAGAAAAAAATAAAAGTCTTTGACATGCCATTATGAGACAAAGAACCTCAAAAAGACCATTCAGTTCATAGTGTAATGGAAAACTACTGCAGGGCATGTAGCCTACCCTTAAGAGTATGCTTCCCAACTGAGATTATCTTGGAGAAACTAACATTTTATTTGCAAATGGTTATTGGTAGTAGATAGCTGCTGAATTAGGGATGGGGGCATGTATCCAATTCTTCTTTCTGCTCTAGGAACTTATCTGGGGCTCATCTAGGCAAGCAAGCCCTGGGCATGCTGCCTCAGTTTTTATGAATTTATATGTGCATTGATCCTTTTATGTGTAGAAAGCCTTATTTGCCTTGGTGTCTTCCATCTCCTCTGGCTCCTCCACCCCCTCTTCTACAGAGTTCCCTGACCCTGAGGGGCAGGCTTTAATGGACATCACATTGAGAGCTGAGTGTTCCAAGACCTCTTACTCTCTGCATATCGTCTGGATATGAGTTTCTTCATCTTTTCCTCTCTGCTGCAGGAGGAAGATTCATTAATGATCGTTGAAAAAGCACTGACATATGAGAATAGTGTAATGTCATTGGGGGTCATTTTATTGCTGCCTTTGGTAGAATATTAGTATTTGGTTTTCACCACAGACTCTGGGTTTTTGGTCACCCAAGCAGCATCAGACATAAGTTCCATCTTGTGGAATGGGCCTTAAGTCAAATCAGATACTGGTTGGCTACTCCCACAAATTTTGTGGCCCCATTGTGCTAGACTATGTTTCTGACAGGATACCACTGTAGATCAAAATGTTTATGATTCTCCTTTGGTAGCATGCATAGTACCTTCCAGTCCCATGAACTCTAGTCTGTGGGTGTGAAAGGCCTAGGTAGGCACCAGCTTAAATTCTCCATGTTCAATGAGTTGTGTAGGTATTGACTTCAGCAATAAGGACTTTGTATCAATTTGTGGAGAGCACGTTATAGCCTCAGCAACAGCTTGGATTGTTTGGGGTTCACACAATCAACAACTCAATTAGATATAACCTAATTCTGGTACTGGAAGCTTCATTTGGTGACAAGAGATGGTCAGCTGAGGCTCTGCCTCTTATTATTTGATGATTTCATTTAGATGGTCTTCATGCATGTGTTATCTTTAGGCCATTTTAATTGGGTTATGTCTTATCTTGATATCCAGGGTGATTTTTTTTTAAATTTTTTATGTATTTGGACTAAATAATAGCCTTCTATTGTATGTGTAGTTAGTAAAAATTTTTTCTTATTTGTAGGCTGCCACTTTTTCTGAATAATAGTGTCTGTTAACATGCAAAAGCTTTTCTGGTTTGTGATGAACAATTTATTGGATTTTTATTAATTAATTTATTTATCCATTTTACACCCAATCATAGCCATCTCCTTCCTCTCCTCCCAGTTTTGCCTTCCCTCTTCCCTCTCCCCTATTCCTCAGAAAAGGGGAGTCCTCCAACCTACCCACCCAGCTCATTAAGTAACATTAGGACTCAGTTCATCCTCTTCACTTGTGGCCTGGCAAAGCAGCTCCACCAGGGGAAGGGATCAAAAAGGAGGCAACAGAGTCCATGTCAAAGAAGGCCCCTCCTCCCCTTACTAGGGGACCCACATGAACCCTGAGCTGCTCATCTACTATATCTGTGTAGGGGACCTTGGTCTAGACTATGCATGGTCGTTGGCTGGTACTTCAGTCTCTGAAAGCCCCTCTGGGCTCTGGCTAGTTGGATCTGTTGGTCTTTTTGTGGCATTGCTGTCACTTCCAGTGCCTTCTATCCAACCCTCCCCACCTACAAACATACTTTTTTCACAAGACTTTCTACACTTTGACAATGTTTGGCTGTGAGGCTTCTATCTGTTTAATGCATGCTCTATTGATATTCTGGTCAGAAAGTTTTTTTTTTTTTTTTTTCATATGTTTGTGTACCTAAGTTCAAAGCTGTTCCCTACTTTCTTCTCTATGAGGTGCATTGTATCTGGTTTTATGTTGAAGTCTTTAATCCATTTGGAGCTGAGTTTTGTTCAGGGTGATAAGTATGGATCTATTTGGATTCTTCTACATGTAGCCATTCAACTTGACCAGCATTAGTAATTGAAGGTGCTGTCTTTTCCAATGTGTTTATTTATCTTCTTCATAAAAAGTCAGGTGTACATAGGTGTTTGGATTTATGTCTGGGCCTTCAATTTGATGCCACTGAACCATGTGTCTGTTTTTGTTCTTATTCCATGTTATTTTTATTGTGGTAGCTTGGTAGTATAATTTGAGGCTGGCGGGTGGTGATACCTCCAGAAGTTCTTTTATTTATTGTTCAGAATAGTTTAGAATAGTGTGTGTGTGTGTGTGTGTGTGTGTGTGTGTGTGTGTGTGTGTGTGTTTTTCCACATGAAGCTGAAAATTGTCCTTTTCCAAGATCTCTCAAGAACTATATTGGAAATAATGAGGATTGCATTGAATCTATAGATTGCTTTTGGTAGGTTGGCCATTTTTACTATGTTAATCCTACTATTTCATCAGTATTTGAGTTCTTTCCATTTTCTGGGATCTTCTTTAAATTCTTTCTTCGATTTTTTACAATTTTTATCATACACATCTTTCACTTACTTGGTTAAAGTTACCCCAAGATATTTTATACTTTTTGAGGCTACTGTCAAATGTGTTGTTTATTTGATATTTTTCTTAGTATGTTTGTCATTGGTATATGGAAAGAATACTGAATTTTGTGAATTAATTTCATATCTAGCTGCATTACTGAATGTGCTCTTGATTTTCGTGGAATTACTTTGAGTTTTTCTTCATTTAACGTGATGTTGGCTATAAGCTGGTTGTAAACTGCTTTTATTTTTTGAGGTATGTCCCTTGTATCCAGGACTTTTCTTATAAAGTGATGTTATATTTAAGAGATAATCAGTTTTTGTCTTTAAGTCTGTGTAGATGTTGAATCACATTTATTGATTTATGAATATCGAATCAACTCTGTCTCTTTTGAATGAAGCCTCTTGTTCATGGCGGATGATCTTTATGATGTGTTCTTAATTAATTTATTTATTCACTTTGCATACCAGTGATAGGTCCCTGCCCCTCCTGGTCCCACTTGCCCTCTCTCTTTCCCCTATCCTCCCTCCCCTACCACTCAGAAAAGGGAAGCCCCCTCCCCAGCACATCAAGTCACATCAAAACTGAGTGCATCCCCTTCCACATTGGCCTGTTCAGGTAGCCCCTCCAGGAAGAAGTGATTGAAAAGCATGCACAGAGTCTCTGGCAAAGAAAGCCCCTGCTCTCCTTAATAGGGAACCCACAAAATGAACAACTAGCCCATAGGGTACAAGGGCAGGAGGACAGAGGACTTGAAGAGAGAAAAGAAACCATGGGCAAGGGCATCTCTGAGACCAGTTGGAGACCTCTGGCAGGGTAGGCTTCTGGGAACATATGGGGGTGACTCTACTTGAGACCCCTAGTGTCAATATTATGGAGACTGAAGAGGTAGGTCCACTTTTTAACATATCCTTTTCCATCCTTTTACTCTGAGATAATGCCTATCCTCAAACATTAAGGTATTTTTCTTGGATACAACAGTATCCATTCCATTAGTCTGTGTCCTTTTGTTGGGGAATTGAGACCTTTGGGGTTGAAAGTCACCAATGAACAATGTTTGTTTGTTCTCACTATTTTGTTGCTGTGGTGTGTAGGGTTCCCCCGCCGCCCCCATCTTTGGATTTGCTTATCTGGGATTATTCCTCATGTTATCTTGATTGTGGTTAACTTCTTCAAGTTGAAGTTTCACTTCTAACATCTTCTGTCAGGATGGATTTGTAGTCAGATAACTACTTATATTTAACTTTACCATAGAATGTCTTTTTGTTCTTCATGTGTTGTGACTGAAAGCTTTGCTATGTATAGTGGTCTCAGATGGCTTCTGTAATCTCCTAAAGTCTCTAGCACATCTGTCCAGGCCCTTCTGTCTCTTAGAGTGTCCTTTCAGAAGTCATATATTATTCTAATAGATCTACTTTTATATATTTCATGTTCTATTTCCCTTGTAGCTTTTAATATTTAATATTTTAATATTCATTATTCAGTGTTTTAATTATTATGTGCCAAAGGAATTTCTTTTCTATCCCAGCCTAGTTGGTGTTCGGTATGTGTTTTTTGTTAATATAGCTTTATAGGCACCTCCTTCTGTAGGTTAGGTTAAATTTTTTCTATGACATTATTGAGAATATTTTCGGTGTCATATACCTGGGTTTCTTCTCCTTCCTCTCTTTCTATTATTCATTGATTTGATCTTTTCATATTGGCCTAGACTTTTTGGATATTGTCTGGAGGTTTATTTTTGTTTTGTTTTTTACTTTTGTTAAAATTAACATTTTCTTTGAGGTAGGTATCCATTTCTTCTGCTTGCCTTCAGCGTCTGAGATTTTTTTTTTCCCATCTCTTGTGTTCTGTTGGTGAGGCTTGTCTTTGAGGTTCCTGCTTGAATTCCTTTTTTTTTTTTTTTTTTTCCATATTTCCCTGTTTCTGTTTTTATTTTTATTTATTCTATTTCTCCTTTCAGGCTTGGTCTGTTTTAGTCTTTCTTTCCACTATTTGTCTTTTCATAAATTTCTTTAATGGATTTATTCATTTTTTTTTCTTTAAGGATGTCTATCAATAAAGGCTATTTTAAGGTACTTGTCTTTGTGATTCAGCTATGTTGCATTTCCCAAGGACTACTATAATAAGATTACGGGACTTGGGTAGATGCATATCATACTGACTATTATTGATTGTGCTTTTCTGCTGGCATCTAGCCAGTTGGGTTTGGGAATAACTGTTATTCTAGGTACCTCTTTTGATCATGTCTTTATTGGGTTGGTGATTTTTGCTGTGGTTTCTGTTGTCCTCTCTGGTACATTGGAGAGTGGTAGGTGTGTTTCTTAACCTAGAATGCTCCTGAGAACCAGGTGTGGCCACTGAGGTTCCAGGTACAAAGTTTTTCTAAGTATTGATTGCTCACTCTTAGAAATTGGGATGGGCTAGAATTGGTAGGAATGATGGATTCACAGGAGAAAGGAAAGCAGAATGTTCCACTAGGAACTGTTTAGTTCCTGGGGAATGGGAGCAGCAAATAGGGGTGGAAACAGCAGGCAGTCTGATACAGAGATAGGCATGAGACTGGTATATTGTATTTTGAAGAGAGGAGCATGAGTAACAGTCTGAATTTTGTCTGCCTGTGGCACTGGGATCCTTGCTTCTTTGGAGGGCTAAGAATTATTGTGAAAAAGTCCCACAGCTACAAAGGTATGTATAGATAAAGGACAATCATGCCTCACAGTTGCAAGTATCTCCACAGATTTAGGGCCTATCAATACCACTACCACTCAGTGGGACAAACCATGTGTTCATTTTCTGAGTCACAGTTCTTTGCATGGGTGTCACTTCTACAATCCTATCTCTGAACATTGAATATGTAATAGCTATGTTGCCTGAGTCTTAAGTATGGGTATAGATGATGAAAACAGTCCCTGGCCACAATGTATGTCACAGTGGTTGTCACATGCTGTGAAGGCCTATATAGTCATAGAAGAAGGCAGGTATGCTCCAGTCCTGTTCAAAGGCTAGATAGGCTTTGGGCCAGCCATCAGTGTGCAAGTTTCTACCTCATGCCTGAGAAGGTTAATTTTCTGTAAGTTGTAAACTGTATGTGGAGGCTTCACATTCTACAAGGTACTTGCCTACCTTTGTGTTCTATGAAAAAGCCCTCGTTCTATCTCGTTAGTGGCTTGGAGTCTTTCTTTCTCAACTCTGTTGCCCAAGATTGAGGTGGAAGCAGTAACATACTTGACTTGATCCAGTTCTGGTATGTGTTTTCATGGGTATGATTCTAATGCTGTGAAGGAACTTTGCCTAACCCTGAGTCAAGTCTACCAGCATGTGCCTCTCACCATGTAGGCCTACTTGGAGTTGGGAAAGGGGTGATGCAAGCAACTCCATCTTGTTTCTTCTTCTCCTTCTTCTTCTTTTCCTCTTCCTCCTCCTCCTCCTTCTTCTTCTTGTTTTTAAAAACCAAAATCAGAGACAATGTCAAATGATCCTTCATGCATATGAAGTTAGTTTAGTGGGAGTTATCTACAGGAAGAGGCCCCTGAAAGATCTTAATCATCCAACATATTGCTCTGCCTTTACAAATTAAACTTTAATTTGTTAAAATTCCTTTAAAGTTTAACCATCTAAAGGAAGTTATATAAAGATTAAGTGAAGTGTGGGAGCCCTAAATTAATCACTGCTCATTAATTCTGAACGAATAATTTTGGCACATATGTAGATGTATAAAATTATACCATTTCTGTCATCTTTAGCATCCTATTTAGATATCTGTTTAAAGAAAGGAATTGAAGTGGTCCACATATATAGGCTGTACTGTAAGCTTTCTGTCCTCATTTTCTAGTAAAGGATAATATCTAAGTAATCAATCAATAAGGTGATCAAATCTGTAAAACTGAAGGCCAACAAAGCAGAAATGAGGAAAGAGAAACAAGTCTAATTATTTATTCAGTATCAGGATTTCCAAACTGATGCCTGATCAATGAGATTGCTGCATTAAGTAATAATTTCTATGGCAGCAAGTTTCCTTGATTCTGTTGATTGGAATGTCTTTTTAAATTTCTATTATTTTATTTTTTAATTAATTTATTCATTCAATTTACATCCTGATTATAGCCCACTCCCTCCTCTCCTCCTGGACCCATCTTCCCTCCCTCCTCCCATATTCCTCAGAGAAGGGGAGATCCCTTCCCCCCCCCCCCACACACACACAAACTTACCACAGCTCATTAAGTCACATTGGGAATAAGATTATCCTCGTCCTCTGCTGCCAGGTGGAAGTGATATAAAGTCAGGCAACAGAGTCTATGTCAGAGACAGCTCCGGCTCCCCTTACTAGTGAGCCACATGCAGTCTGAGCTGCCCACCTGTGTAGAAGGCCTAGGTCTAGTTTATGCATGGTCTGTCATTGGTGCTTCAGTCTCCACAAGCCCCTCTGGGCCCTGGTTAATTGGCTCTGTTAACTTTCTTGTAGAGCTCCTGTGACCTATCGGTCCTTCTATCCTTCCTCCAACTTTTCTTCAAGACTTTCCATGTATCTATCACCCAGTGTTTGCCTGTGAGTCTTAGCACCTGTTTCAAAATGCTACTGGATGGTGCCTCTCAGAGGACAACTGTACTAGGCTCCTGTTTGAAAAAAATATCAGAGTATCATTAATAGTGTCAGGGGTTGGTTCTCTCTCATAGGGAAGGCCTTGGATTCCCTCACTCACTGCTTTATCTTTACCCCTGCACATCTTGTAGACAAGGGGAATTTTCGGTCAAAGCTTTTGTGGGTGGGTTGGCGTTCCTCTCCCTTCATTAGGAGTCCTATCTCTTTAGAGGGTGTCTTCTGTAGTCTCCACGATTCCTGCTACTAGGAATCTCAGATAGAGTCACCCCCATATCCTCCCAGAAGCCGACCCTGTTTTATGTCTCCAGCTTGCCACAGAGAAGCCCCCACCCATGGTTTCTCTTCTCTCTGTAGTCTGTCCTCCTGCCCCCACTCTCCCCCAATCTTCATTTTCATTTCTTTCTGCACTCAGTCTCCTACCTTGTTCTGTCTCTTCAATCACTTCTACTGTCTTATTTCCCCTTCTGAGTAAAATTTAAGGATCCTCCATTGAATCCTCCTTATTACTTATCTTCTTTGAGTCTGTGAATTGTAGTATGTTTATCCTGTACTATATGGCTAAAATTTTCTAATAAGTGAGTATATACCATGTATGTCTTTCTGGGTATAGGTTACCTCACTAAAGATGATCTTTTATAGTTCCTTCCATTTGCCTGCAAATTTCATGATTTCTTTGTTTTTAATGGCTACTTAGTATTCCATTGTGTAAATGTACCACAGTTTCTTTACCCATCCTTTGGTTGAAGGATGATATCTAGGTTGTTACCAGATTCTGGCTATTAGGAATAAAGCTGCTATGAACATAGTTGAACAAGTGTCCTTGTTGTATGGTGGAGCAGGGTCTTGAAGTAGAGCTATTCAAAATTTTCTGAGAAACTGCCAGATTGATTTCCAAAGTGGTTGCACAAGTCTGCATTGCCACCAGCACTGGAGGAGTGTTCCTCTTCATATTCTTGCCAGCATATGCTGTCACTTGAGTTTTTTATATTAGCCATTCTGACAGGTGTAACATGGAATCTCAGAGACATTTTGATTTGCATTTCCCTAATTACTAATGAAACTGAGCATTTCTTTAAGTGTTTTATGGCCACTTGTGGTCCCTCTGTTGTGAATTCTCTGTTTAGCTCTGTATTCCATTTTTAATTGAATTATTTGGTTTATTGGTGTTTAATTTCTTGAGTTCTTTATATATTTTGTATATTAGTCCTTTATCAGATGTAGGATTAATGAAGATCTTTTCCCAATCTGTAGACTGCTGTGTTGTTCTATTGCCAGTGCCCTTTCTTTTACAGGAGCTTTTTGGTTTCATGAAGTCCCATATATTAATTATTGATCTTAAAAACTGAGCTGTTGTGTTCTTTTCAAAAGTCATCTCCTGTGCCAATGAGTTCAATGTTCTTCCCCACATTCTCTTCTCATAAAAGTAGTGTACCTGGTCTTATGTTGTGGTCTTGATCCACTTGTACTTGAGTTTTGTGCAAGGTGATAAATATGGATCTATTTTCGATTTTCTACATATACATATCCAGTTAGGACAGCACCATTGGTTAAAGATGTTTTCTTTTTTCCATTGCATGGTGTTTGCTTCCTTTGTCAAAACTCAAGTGTCTGTGGGATTGGCATGTCTTATCTGGACTTGGATTTATAGCTGGATTTGGCTGTCTTCATAATCATCACTGATTTTGTAAGAAAATCATCACCTGAAACACATCTTTATCTGATAACTCAATGTGAAACTTTCTTGTTCTAACTTTAATTGAATTTCTGAGA